>NC_056728.1:1849053131-1849258131 GCF_019279795.1 Protopterus annectens
AACCCACAGACATTGCCAACATCCTAGCTGACAGGTTCAGCGCAAACCCCCCCCCACACCGAAAGGGCAAATATCTATCCCAGCAGAGTGCTGCCCCCCTGACATCTCAGATGCTCAGGTAAGAGCCGCCCTCTCCAAAGCAAAAAACACAGCATCAATGGGACCAGACGGTGTCCCGGGTTGCGCCCTACATGAACTCCAAGAAGAGCTAAACCCAAACATAAAACTACTGCTCAATCTCAGCCTTACTACAGGATATGTACCCAAAGAGTGGCGTACAGCAAAAGTGGTCCCTCTCCACAAAGGTGGTGCCTCAACAGACCCTGGAAACTATCGCCCCATAAGCCTGACTAGCTTGGTCTGCAAAGCTATGGAAAGGATCATCATGGACCTCATAAATAAAGATATTGGGGACCTACAGACACTGGATCCTACCCAGTTTGGCTTTGTTAAGGGCAGATCCTGCCTCTTAAACCTGGTCGACTTCTTTGAAACAGTCACCAAGGCCATTGACGAAGGGAAGGTGGTCCACACAGCCTACCTGGACCTCGAAAAGCCTTCGATACAATACCCCACTCGGGCATTATAGATAAGCTCACCAGCTTAAATATAAACCCCTATGTCACTAGATGGGTTGCAAACTGGCTCAAGGACAGAACCCACATGGTTAGAATTGCTGGAGCCATGTCAGACTCCAAACCAGTTACAAGTGGCATCCCACAAGGCTCAGTCCTGGGACCTCTGTTGTTCGGTATATATTTCTCGGAGGTACAGGCCAACACAGAAGGACTGTGGCTGACCAAGTTCGCAGATGACTGCAAACTGGGCGCCATAATCGACTCTCCAGCCAACACAAGCATCCTCCAAAAGGGCCTCATAGAAACAGACAACTGGTGCCAGAGCCATGGTCTCAAGCTAAATGCCAAAAAGTGTATAGTCATCCCTTTGGCAAAACAAAGTGCCCACAAATTACCACATAGGTGGTAATCCATTAAGTACAGAAGAAGTAATTAGGGACCTGGGGACCCAAGTTGATAGCAATCTCTCATTTGACAACCATGTGGCCAAAGTGGTTAGAAAAACATTTTATATAGCCCACCTAATCATGAAGGGATTCACATCTAGATTAGGGGAGGTCATCGTGCCTCTTTACTCATCCTTCATCAGGCCCATAATCGAGTACAATGCCCCTTTTGGGATGTACCTTACCAAACACCTGCAGCAACTGGAAAGACCCCAAAAGTACCTCACCAAGAGGATCAAAGGGCTCAAACAGATGCCATATGCTGCCCGGTTAAAGAAACTCCAGCTCTACTCAGTGGCATACCGCCTGCTCAGAGGCGACCTGTGCCTGAAGTATAAAGCCATGTCCAACCTGGAATTAAGGGACATGCTGCACCTCAAAAAATCCAAATCCCATCAAGCTACACGCACGAGAGACTTGAACCTCAGCACTGAAATAAATAGGACATGCTGGAGGGACAGATTCATAACCCAGAGGCTCCCTTCACTCTGGAATAAAATCCCAATCCAGGTTAGGCAGAGTCCCTCATTGACTCTCTTCAAGAGGAATCTTGATGAGTGGATGGGAGATCGTAGGTTTACCCCGGGTATCACTTCTGTGTCACTGTTAGACAGAGGCACAGTATACTAACCTCGAAAAAGGGCATAGCAAAATTAATTTAAAATGGGTGGCGAAAGCCAAACATACTCTGGCTAGGCTTATAAATGCCCTAGGGCAGATAGCCTAGTATGAACCTATGAACCTATGAACCTATGTTCTTGCAACAATTTGTATAATGCTACCATACATACACTTTTCTGTCAGTATTGTGCCACCAGCCATTCCTAGTTGCGTTGTGTTTCTGAGTAGTGTTCATGATCATCAGTACATTTCTCATATGTTCGAATACATATGTAGACAGTGTCAGTAATATATTTGTAAAGGGAAAGTTATGTATGTGTGTCATAACACATACTTTCAGCTATTACATGGTCTTGCTCTGCTTCTCACTGTGTACAGTTGTTGAAACCATTCAGATTCCCTTCTGATTATATCATGTTGCTATGTCACCCATTAACCATGTTGCAAGTCTCATCTACTTTGCATATCAGTTTGAACTGTACCATTGATTGTTAATATTAAAATATATTTTTACCACACGTTTTAATTCACAATATGTCAATTTGAAGCATTAGTTGCATTTAATATTGATTTATACTGTCACTTTTAATGTTATAGTGACACCTCTACATAAATGTGTGAGATACACATTGCGAAAGAATTAGGGCTGCAACCCTAATGAGTTGCCCTCTATTATTTATTTTATTTTTTTTTAAATAACTTGTTATTTGGGTTTACAATCAAAATTCAACAACCAGCAATTCAAACATAAATAAAAAAACAAACAACTACTCATAACTGTATACAATCATCCATGACAATGTCAGCATAAAAATATTTACATAACATTAGTATTTATCTAATAACGTTTGGAGTTTTTTCCAGGCTAGTTTTTTTTTTTGTGTTATATTAGAAGTTCTAATAGAGATGGTTTGTATTTTGTTTCTTTCAGACACATTTGGCTAATCTTATAAAATCAATGAATAATAATTCTTGTTTATTCTATCAATATAATGTTATAATAGTTGTTCTCAACTCTGATGACTGATGTTGGTGTGAAGTTTATCTAGAAATAGACATATTCTAGGTGTCACATTCCAAAAGAAAGCAGTGTAGAAAGTTTTTTTTTCTTGGAATTTGCCTCATTTCATTTCTGAATTCTAGAACAGCATGGTATATATCTTGTACATTGCTGATAGATTTGTCTGTCTGTTGCTCACGTGTGCTTTTCATACACATGGATGGCTGATCAATCAAAAATGTACAAATAACAATAGAAGTATCCTTGATAAACTGAGTATAGAATACCATGTAAATTACCTGAGTAACTTAATGAATACATATAATGGGCACACTCAGTCATGGCCTTCTATTTATATCAACAGTATATGAATATTATGACATTTATAATGTTGCATACGCATTACATTAAACATGTTATTACACCTTTGTGTCTTTTCTTATGAATAAACCTTGCAGGCCAGATCTGGTGACTGTTGCACTGGCATGGCCAATGTACTGTACTGCACTGTGATGTAACTTGGGCACATATTACTAATGTCCTGTTTAATACGTTTTGATGCTGTTACTTAACATATCATATAATCACTTTACAGTTATGTTGATGTATATCTGACATTACAGTAATAATTAGTTATTGCAGATGTCTGCCTGCAAGGATGATTGTGTTATGTGACGCGTCCATACATATTGTGAAGCAGTAGATAGATATGGCAATATAGAAAGACTTATTGTGTGTATTACATCCAAGTAGCTATCACTAGTGTGACAGTGATCTCTTTTCCAGGCCTTTCATGATCCATCAGTAATACTTCTTGTGCATTGTATAATGTCTAGTTTGTTATACTATATATACGCATACGACTAATGGCAGGCTTTGTAACAGATCTGTCACTGCAGCACAATGTTCAGTGTCACATGTCATACATGATGTCTGCTTACATACATAAACAAGGAATATGTATATTAATGGGCTCATGCATTTTTATGCATGCCTTATCAATGACTGTACTTTATTTTAGACATGTCTGGCATATGATGTGATGCATGTTACACACTATTTTGTAATTTATTTTGGATTGGATGTATGCCTGACCTCAAAAATGGCAATACAGTTGGGTATGGTCAAGCCATAGTGTAACATCACATTCATAACAGTTATAACTTGTACATTGTGTACTTTGTCAGAATTCCAGATATTCTTTTTTTAAGTTAATAGCTATGATGTATACATGTTTTTTTTTTCCTGCGTTGAAATGTGACAAAGAATGGAACCCATGTCACTTCACTGATTGAATGACAGCAACAAGCCAGACCACTACCAGCTGAGTCAGACTCCAATGTCCAGGATGGGAATCTTGACAGAAACAATGATGATATGATAACAGACCAAGACCTGCTTGTGCCATTGTTCATAAAAATCAGTGTCAAATACTTCCACCACTATGCCAGGCTGAAGACCTTTGGGACCGGATCTGGGATCTGATGAAGTGTTACAGGGATATTTAGGGATCTAAGGGTAACTTTTTGAAGACATGGCATGGGCAATGTTCATCTTCTTCTAGGAGATCACTAGGGAGGTCTTTTGTGATGTTCAGCCCCATGAACCCTCAGTGATGTAAATGCTGCCACCATAGTGTTTTATATATTCCAGTTTGTACAGCGTAGGCACAATTATGCACAAATCCCATGTTGCTGTTATGCTTTTCAGACATATAGCATAATGAACATTACCCATATCAGGTCACATGTGGCTTTATCTTGCTACTGCAGTATGACACACATTAGCAAGTAGTACATACATTACCATTATTGTTTCCATGATTTCCATGATCATCTTATGCTGTCATTACTGCATATATTGCTCCATATGGGTAGGTATGATATCTCTTCAGTCTGTATGTGTGTGTACTCCTGTGCATGCACTTCTGTATAATATTGTTCTGTCCAATACAATCTGGCCCTGTATGCGACAGATATGACTGTCAGAGTTAACACAATGTGAGTGAGACATGATTGTTCTTCTTGTGCTGGTCATCTATATGCTTATTAGACATGACAGCAACTCAGACTTCTGAACAAAGCTTATTTTAAGACATGTATACAGATCTTCACAAATTCACTTGGATGTTCATCTGTACAGCCCTAATATGATTGACACACAACTGCCCTTGTAATATGTACAGAGTGGGTACGTATCACTTCACCTAAAACTCATTTCACCAAGACCAAATCACCTAAAGTTCATTTCACCTAAAACTCATTTCCCCGACAAGTAGTATAATAAGACAAGTCAAAGGTATATGCCTTTTTCCCCACTGTAGTGCGATCCTGCCCCACATCCAGTGTTAGCTACTATAGCCATGGGATATGGGTGTGACTGCCCTATAACTAACTTAATTAATTTTTTAGTAGAAATTGTGTAGATTATTTCAGATTCTGCAAACTGTGATGAGTGTATTTATATATGCCCTTCTCCATATTACAATGATAGCCGTAACTGTTTGTGGATATTTGTCACTTTTTGGAATTACTGCTAATGCACATTTGTCTTCAGCTAGTAATTTCCACGTACTGAAAGATCCATTGGATTTGTTCAGCTTCCATTGATGGTCATTGGTAATGCACATGCATTACTTTATGGACGAGATTTCCATGAATATGAATTTGCCATGATTGTGGTTGCATTGACATCACAGGTTATTTGTTGTATCTGCATTCTGTGAAGGTATTCTCCATAGACTGAGGCACATTTGCATATAGCTTGCCTTGCTACAAATCTTATGCAGAACTCAATCCAATCTGCTGAATTCCACTAAGTTTATAGAATCCGGCAAATTGAGTTTCTTTGACAACATAACAGTTTGACATGTTTTCTGTAAGAAGTCTTAAAGGGATCTGAAAACAGATGCTTAGCAAATAAGACAATAAATGTGGAGTATGCCAGTGACTATGATTTACTTAATTACTGGAGGACTGACTTCAGATTATACTGATTGTCAGTGGGGGCGATGAAAACTATTGTTCTTATTCTCTGTATCCACTATAATACAAGGCAACAGAAATAACTTTTGCTAGGTGCAGTCTTGTATATAATGGCTAAAAGGAGTTATGCTCCAGCCCAAGGAGTCAATTCATCAAACTTCTTGAGGGGGGGGAAATATGTGGGTTCATTCCACCCCTATTTTTTTTGTGTTCTTCAATGTGTTTTGTATGCTCCTGCTGTTTGCTCTGACAGAGGTAAAAGTGACTGAAGGTAACAGTAACACTACACACCTTAATTTTATCTCTTGGAATGTTGAAGTGTGCTCACACTCCATTAAACATAAGCAGATTATTTTATTTTTTTTTTTTAAATTGAAACATCGAAAATTCAAGTGGCCTTATTACAGGAAATTAAGCTAAAGATTATGGGAGCACATAAGTCAAAGCAGCAGGAATTCCCAGACATAGTAAGAGATCACAAAATGAAGGGAGGAAAGAGAGGAGTAGTAACTCTATTTCACTGCAGAATGAAAGTTAAGATGGAATCTTGTAGTGCAAGTTTAACATGGCAGTGGATTATATGGAAGGGTAAAATCCAAAGTGGTAAGATAGTGATAAGCAATATATATGTCTCTAATGTTGATGACCAAATATTTTTGAGGACTTTTTAAAATCTTGAAAGAGGTAATACATGAGGAGGTAATACATGAGGGGGTATACAGACGAGAGGAGGAGACTTCAGTGTTATGCTCGATCCAAAAACTGTACTGGTTGTATGGGAAAAAGGAATACAGCATTAGGGCCCATGAGCAGTTGAAAGGGAAAATGTAAGAACAAGATTTTAATAGCTATACGGAGAGACAGACACATATACACACAATGTAAGAAAGAAGCATCCATTTATTCTAAACAGGAAGGATTTCAAGACAGTGGACAAGTTATTTTCTCATAAGTAGAGAAGATCAAGCAAGGGTGAGGCAGATTACAATATGACATCATTATATTTCAGACCATGCTTCTGTAGCTTTGTCAGTAGTTCTACAGCAAAAGCAAGCTAAATGATGTACATGGAGATGTGCTTGGTATAAATGGTGGAATGAAGAACAGCAAGAGATGCTTAGAAGTGAAATGCACATCATAGTATTCAATACTCCCTTGTGAGTGATTCTCTGCATGTTTTATGGTGGGTGAGGGCAAAAGCAGATCTGAGGGCTTGTTTGATGGTGATAGAAGGTAAGAGCAGGTGAACACATACTAATAAAGGGCTGCTGAGAGAAAACAGTATGAAAGAGTTAAAAGATTTAATATTGAGAGAGACCAATAATATGTTCTCTGTGATTAGGGAATTATATATCATCAAGGGAAGCTAAACTTAACAATATTACAGGTAGAACTAGAACATACAATCAGAAATTGCTTTTGGAGGTTGCAAAGGGAGTGAAGTGTGACACAAATAATGTGAGCATAAAAATAAACATACAGAGCATGTTGTGGACAGCATAAAAGATGAAGATGAACAGATGTTAGTCACCCAATCAAATACGAGACACCTTTTGACTTTAAAGAAACATAGCAGAAACAATGGTTTCAGTGTCCACTGTATATAAAGGCAGTAGGTGAAGAGGATCATTTGAAGTAAAATGCAGCTGTTATATTAAAGGAAATCCAGATAGCCATACAGAACATAATGAAGTAAATTACAAGGTCCAGATAGATATTCACATTCATTTTATAAGTGGGGAGAAAAGGAAGCTGCATCTATCTTATTAGAACATTATAATCAAATCTGAAGGTCAAAAAAATGATCCCAGATGACACAAAACATGCTAGTTATCCTAATATGAAAATGGAAGGGAACTAAAACAGACTTGGCTATGTATAGGTCAAGTTCACTCTTGAATTTAGAAATAAAAATGTTGAAAAAAAAATGTTTGCAAAAATGTTTGAAGGGTAATACCCAATATTTTAAGATTAGAATAAATTGGGTTTATTAAGAGCAGGCAGAGTATTGGTAAGTGGTGGAATCTGTCTATTTGTTTCTTGAAAACCATGAAGTAGGATATTATTATTAATTTCACTTAGTAAGTATCATGGTGGTGCAGCGGTAGCGTTGTTGCCTCACAGCAAAAGGTTCTCCCGTTCGATTCTCGGCTGGAGCGCCTTCTGTGTGGAGTCTGCATGTCCTCCCTGCGGTTGAGTGGTGTTCGAAAGACATCCGTAGAATGGGTGTGCCTTCGTTGAAGGTTGGGCATCGAGCTGGCACCTCAGCACCTGTAAAAAATCTACTGCCAATAATTAGCAGACCGGAGTTCCGCTGTGGCGACCCCTAACCGGGAAAAGCTGAAAGAAGAAGAAGAACAATTTCACTTAGTAATTGAAGATACCCTAACCGGGAAAAGCTGAAAGAAGAACAGCAACAATTTCACTTAGTAATTGAAGATATGGCTTTGTGAGTTAATTCTACATTGCAAGAGAAGCAAAGAACTGGGGCTAAGGTCACATTTTAGCTGTACAAGGATGACTGTATTTTAGTGGCCAAAAACATAGATGAGACCTCACCAATAGTATTGGAGATATTTGACAGATTCAGAAAAGTGTTGGGACTTTAACTAAACTTTAAGAAAACAGTGCTGGTCGAGGTGGGAGAAGGGAAAGGATGGAGAGCAGCTGGTGATATACATGAGATGGAGTTTCCACCTATCCAGAATTAGAAGTGGACAATACAGATAAAGGCATGGTCATAAGAAACTTGGAGAATCTTTATAAGAAAATAGGAAACTCTTACAAGAGGGAGGTCATACGACATATACAATGTTTAGAAAATAAACACTATCAGGATTATGATTCTCCCCCAAATTAAACATGTCATACAGTAGAACATATTCCAATATTCATGTACCACTTGAAGAAAATGTTGTTGATGCAAGCCAGCACAGAATTCCAAAATATGAACTTCTAACCCTACCCTCTGAGAGAGGATGGGTTTTGATCATTTTCCTTCATAGGGTGAGGTATGTAATATGGCACAATGGATTAGGTTGCATGAAGAGAATAAAGAAGCAGAATTATGGACAGCTAACTCTATAGTTTTCTACAGATAAAACTTACGGCTGGCACTTAGGGAAAAGTGGGAGACATGCATTAAGCAACTAGGAGATATGCTGTGGAAAGAGGCTGCCTACAACAGTATCTGAGATCAAGCAGATGTTAAAAATAGAGTTCCTAGACAAAGCAGGTCAAATGGGAGGAAGACAGTATATGTGTCTGAAAATAGTTAAGGGACCAAGGCTAGCAAGAAAAGAGATAAGAGAAAAGTGTCTTTCATCCCCAGGAAATAGGAAACTGTTCCCAGCTAAGGGATCAATGATAATTTCACTTTTAGTACATCATTGAAGATATATATGTTGAATGCTCAAACACTGTAGAAGGAAAAAAGTGCACAGAGGTTCCTTGGACCAAGTGGAACAGTAGCTTAATATATAAAATATCAGACATCATAGACGCATTAAAATAAGATTTAGATTAGAGATGGTCTAGATAATTTAGGAAACTATTAGTGAAGGAATAAGTCAAGACAATTGGAAACTTACATGGAAAAAGGCCTTTATCTTAGGAAATGGTCATACTTGTGTGATCAGCAAATGGAGATCATTAATTTATGGTATAGAGGAATTTCTAATTTGAAATGTTGGAGATGCACAGCTGAAGATGCAGGGATGTGTCATACATTTTGTGAGTGCAGCTGAGCATAACAGAAATAGAGGAGGGCAACTCAAGGGTGGGCTGAAAAAAAAATCAGCTTGGTCTTGGGAAACTTTTGAACTCATGGTAGAGACATGTACAGTAGACTGGGGGTAAGGATGAAATGACCACTCAAATGCTACTGGAATTTGTACCAAAAATGGTCATAACAAGAGAATGGAAAAACTGTATTCTGTAAAAGTAGGGTGTTTGATTACAGAGTATATGAAACTGATTAGAAAGGCTGAAAATTATTACAAACTGAATGTCATAGAAACTAAACCTGAAAGCTGGATATTTGTGACATGTTTTTATTGGAATTTGAACACAGCTAAGAGACTATAAGCTATGTTGGATGAATAATGTTGCTCAGGTTTGCTAACTATGTATGATAAGGATAAAAAACATATATACAATATTCAAATATTGTTTAATGCTGTTACTGTATCTCACAGATTGTGTATGCATGCTGTAAAGTGATCATATTTATTTAAATCCTTGTTGCTCATGTTCTTTTGTATTTAAAATCTAATAAAATGGTTTTAAAAATGTGTTTATTGTTCTAAAATCACTGCTGCTTGTAGTTCATAGATTCACATGTGCATACTAGACAATTGATCTAAAAGACTATTGAGAGCCTAGCAACTGCATTTAACCTATATCCTCTCCATAAGGTACTGTTAGACATGGGGTGAAGTAATGGCTACTGCTCCATTCATCTAAGTTAGATTTAAAGAGAGTGGGGAAGCTACTTTTCTTACCATGGACTGGGTTGGATATCCTTCAAAGAGATATATATTCCACCAGCAGGTACTGTTTATAATACAATGTAGATCTAGGTGTTTAGAGCAAGCATTTTTGGTGTTTTTTGTTTTATGAACATGTAGAAGGCCAAACAGGAAAAAATCATTTGTGAGTACACAAAGGAGAGCACTTTACTGCTGTATAAAGCAGAACAAAATTATACTGTCTCCAGCACAGCCAGTTCAGGGAGCAACTGCTGAAACCCAATGTGGGTACTTTGCAGGAGAATGTCTAATATGACCAGGCAGCTGTGCCCTCCGAGGTGCCTGACACACCATGTTCTAGTTAACAATACAGGCACCAAAATGATGGCCTGCATCCCTGTTATCCTGGAGTTATCCAGATATGGGAAGAAGACCTTATTTAAGGATGTCATGAATGGTATAGTTAAGTATCGACTACTTTTGTTGAGTACAGTCCTGCATTTAGTAAATAGTTCTACTGTGTCTAACAGCTGTCATCTTAATCCTCTGTTTTAATTTATCCTGACAGATTCCAGGATATTCAAGATTAACTGCCATGGGTGACTGTATACTTTATGTGTTGTTAATGTCAGCTGTTGTGTTGTAACACTGTGTTGTGCTGTGAGACCTGCAGTATTGTATGTAGGTATGTTTAGTGTAGCTTTGTCTGTTTTACTATAGTTAACAGCATTAATATAGCTGCCTGTCCTCCTTTATAAATATCTGTTCCAGTATAGGCTGTTGTCTGTAATATGGCAGCCTGACTGCTTGCCGCATCTTTGCACATGGACTTTCTGTTACAGTTCTATGTTGGGCTGTGGGAAGTATTTTAGGTTTCTGCTTCCTAGCACATATATGTAGCTGGATGGTTGCACTGTCATCATACCTCTCAACCTCTCAGTGCATGAAATCTAGACAAAGACTGACAAACGGGGGGGACAAAGGCCCAAAAATAGGGACATCATTTAAATATTACTCTTATAAGCTTAGACAGTTGTTAGAGTAACAGGATTTGTTTTAACATTCATTTTCTGAAGGATATGAAGTCTGAAACTCAAATTTATGTCATTATTTAGTGACTTCAATCTTCAGATCACCCCAGTAATTTGTCAGAAAAACACAGATTTTATGAGGAACAGACTAAAATATGAGCCAAAAATCTGGACATTCTGTGAAAATCTGGTACAGTTGAGATGTATGACTGTCACTTGTATTTCCTAACACGTGCATATGATCTGCTATTGCTTCTGTATTATTTTTGAGTTTCAACACAGGAAGAGTATGAGCAGAATGCTGCCAGCTCCCACAGGAGACAGCAGAGATTAATGGCACAATGGTGTTAGTGGCATCTATGTCCTCCCTTGGCTTATATTTGCCATATCTGTATTCTCATCACAAATGTCAGATTTCCCAACATTGTTTTTCTTCTGCAGGTTATCATAGTCTGCAAACAAGCAACCAAGTCAGCCGCAGTCTGCTGTTACCCTGACCAACATTGCGACTGAGGATGGTCAATGGAGTGGATATGCCTCATTTGGAGGTATTCTCATTCATCACAGGCAAGTAACATTCCCCAGACACTGGCTATAGCTTCACTAGAGCTGAAGTGCATACTGCAGGCTGCAGATAGCTTGGCAATGATCCACTGGGTCACTATCCAATATAATCTCCTGTAGTGGGTAGTAATCTTGCTGGATCCTGGTTGATGCCATATGGTGACTAGGAGTGGGTCTGGTCAATGCCACCAGCCATATTGACCAAAGAACACCACCTTCTGAGTCCAGTAATGTCCTTCTGGACCAGTTGGTAACTTGCATGCTGTTTGTACCTTATTCTGTTCTCTGCCACTTTGTTTACCATTTGTTTGTTAATGCATTGCCTCCCTCTTTTGTATGTCCATATTCACCCCTATTTTTTTCTATGATCTGAAATGTGTTCTGTGTTCCTTCTTTTTGTACTTGCCTTCTAGTTCATCCTGCATTCTCCTTTCTCCTTTTACATTTTCCTTTTCCTTTGACCACCAGAAGTAAAATTCCATATTGTCCCCAACCTACTTTACACTGCAGTGTTCCTGATTAGAGTTAATCTACTTGTTATACCTTATTTCTTGCTTCCCTGTAGTTCACTTTCCACCCCTTTTAATGAGTAAATTAGGTTTTCAGCCTGCTAGAGAGTTGTCTGCTCCTCCTTGCCACCTTGTATACTATTTATACTTTGTTGCATGCACTTGATGCCTGCTAATACAGGCAAAAGTTGCTGTCACCTGTTGTTACTCATTTGTGTTCTCACATGTTTTATGCAATGTGCTACAAGATCGTAACTTCGCCTTTCTTTATACATTCTCAGCAAAGTTGGCTTTAGTCACCAGTGAACCCTGCAGTTGCTGGGGGCCCCCAACCACAGCAAGTTACCTTATCTTGATATTTTGTAACAGGTCTGTTAACCCAACAAAAGCTAGGGCAGCAATGGTATATGCTTAATAAACCAGGTGGGTAATAACGCTTACTTATATCTCCTTCAAAATACAAAGATCGTTAGTTATAGTAAGAGTGTTTTGTCACATAACAGACTTCACAATTCCATTAAATATTTTATCACTGATATAATGCCCCTGGTTTAGTTAAACTCTGCTGGTGGACATCCTGTCCACTAAAACTAACATCATAGTCAGCTTTAGGTACCTGCAATACCAATGGCTACAGAGGGGCCCCTTAATCATCTTTGACTGTCTGGGGCCCCTCAAAAGCTGCTGTTGGTTGGGAAAAATGAGGACAACAAATTTATTAATTATTAATTTCCTGATTACACTCTTTAACCTGAACCAAACTGTGATATGACCCTGTTAGGATAAAGCTGATAATGAACATGAACAAGGTAAGCACTAGAGAGATCAGCAGCTAAGAGCGACTGATCTCAGTGCAAACCTTGGATTTTAAGAAGAGCTAATCTGCCTGATCTTCAGGGGTGGTTTTCTCTTTCAGGGAGTTTTATAAATGCTGGCAGAACACCAGATACTATAAGTCTCAACATCTTTGCTGAAGAATTCTCAATGCCAAAAATAGTAGCAGTATAAAAGCTCAAAATGAGGAACACATTTTAAATATTACTCTGATTTGCTTAAAAAGTTCCACACATTTTACTTCAACATGCATTTTTTGGACAATAATAAGTATAAAACTATGATGCCTGGATTTATTGACTATAGTTTTGAATGATTTACAGCAAATAAAACTTTTTTACAAAGGGCAGTGCAAAATTATGATGCAAAATCAGGTAATATCTGTGAAATCAGAGATAGTGACGTATTTGTTTACTCCACAATGAGGTAAATAAAAGTGACTTGCCCTTGCTGTTTGACAACTGCTAAATAGCAATCACTGATCTGGTGTGGCAAAATGTATTGCTGTTTGCTGAAATAAGTACAAAAGTGATATTGCTGTAACTTATGCGTGTGTGTGTGTGTGTGTGTGTGTGTGTGTGTGTGTGTGTGTGTGTGTGTGTGTGTGTGTGTGTGTAAAAAATATCACTGATTTTCATCAGTGCACACACCCAATAATGAATGCCAGGACACACACATTATTCTTCTAGGTATCAGTGAAAACTGCAGCTAATAAATAATTCTATTTCAAAAGTAAGGCATAAAATATATCACAGAGCATTCAGACATTTGGAGCTTCTACGAATCTGGTGGCTCCCACTCCCAGACTGCATAAATAGATACAGGGGGCTCCCTTATTCATCCCTGACTGTGTAGGGGCCTCAAAAAAGCTGCTTCTGGTTGGGGAAAATGCTGGGAAAAATTGTTTTAATTTTCTGATTACACTCTTTAACCTAAACTGGGCTGTGATATGACCCTGCCAGGATAAAGCTGATAACGGCCTCTGATCTCAACCACACCAGTCTAAAACCATCTCTGCTCAGATGTGCATGTACAGAAAGTTGCTGTAGGTTACGTGGGGGGATGGTGATTGTGTGGTCATTATTTTCTTTACTTTTCTTACTGACCTGAGGTGTACA
Source organism: Protopterus annectens (assembly GCF_019279795.1). Lineage (NCBI taxonomy): Eukaryota > Metazoa > Chordata > Ceratodontiformes > Protopteridae > Protopterus > Protopterus annectens. The sequence goes on from NC_056728.1 coordinate 1,849,067,286, forward strand.
AAGAAAGTTACTTTAGGTCATGTTGGGGCAGTGTACGATCTAGGATCAACAAAGTAAAATACATAACTGCAATCATTATTTTTTTTCACTTTCCTCACAATCACACATTAGGCATGTATATAGGTGGCTGCCTTTGAGGGTTAGGGGTGAGGAGTAAGGAGGCATGTTATGTATGTATATATACATACATATATATATATATATATATATATATATATATATATATATATATATATATATATATATATATATATATATATATATATATATATATATGTCAGCAGTCACTTGAAATACATGACTGTAGCCATCTGAACCATTGCTTTCATCCCAATCTAACACCAGAGGGATGAATAGGCAGTGACTGTCTTTTTTGCGGATTAGGGAGGCAGACAGTATTCCCAGACATGATCTGTGTATCCTCACAACAATTGGCTTTAGTTTATTGTGAACCACTATTTGGTCAGCTTTGAAGATTAAGCCTTTGGCACAACTTATGTCTTCATTGAAAGGAAAAAGTAAGACTGAAATTATTTTTCTTAACTTATGATTTTTGTTTAAGCCACTGTAGAAATAAAAGTTTGGGAAATGCTCTAAAATGCATTTTAGATAATCTATAACCCCTATGGTTTCTGGGGGCAGTGGCTTAATTGAGTTATTTTGTAAATGGTTATTACTGTGCTGTCTTGGTCAGGAAAAGTCTGTTGATAGGATGCAAGGAAAACTAAAGTGACCAATAACACTGAATTTCTCTCCTTAATTATAATTTCTATTCAGGCCATCACTGGATGAAAAGGTTGTGTAAAAAGAAAAAAAAGAAAAAGCACTTCAAAGCATACATAAACTTGTAGCTTCTTGAAAAATCTGAAGAGAAAGGTAAAATGTGAGAAGTGTTAGAAAAAAAGTAATGTGTATGGTGTGGGGAACCCAAGCTGGGACGAAACAGAGAGGAGAAATGCAGGATGTGTATGTGTTTGGGAGGGGGGAGATGAAACAGCAGGCAATGCCTGGCGTGCCATTTCACCGAAGTCCAGCCCTGTACATAGAGTTGTTGTAATGTATCATTGTTACATCTAAATGCAATAACTGTGAATGCCCCTTTGTGAGATGGGCCAACAAAGTGCAGTACATAGGCTTGTTATAATTTAAGAGCATCAAGGCTACAGGTCAGATTGTGTGTACTATTCCTAAAAGTTTGTAGCATGAGCTAAAAGGATGGATAGTAGGGGTGGTAGCGATAGGGTAATACTTACAATGGAAGTGCCCAGGAGGCCCCCAAAATGCTAACACTGGTTTTCTCAGCTATGCCTGTCTCCTTTATTTACAATGTTTTCTCTTTGCTATGCTACCTCCCTGAAGTATAGTGGTCTTCCTACTTGCCCTATTTATCTATATTGCTTTATTTATGTCTATTTAACAATACTGGGCTTTGGCCTATGTGGTGTTAGCTTCATACTATGATAATGCACTGATCTATGAATACAGCCTTTAATTACAAAATATTCAAGAAGTAACAGCTAGCTACAGTACTACAAAATGCACACAAGACTCCTATTCTGCCATTAGGGGTTTTAGTGTAGCTCAGTGCTAAATTGACCATACCATTTCAGCTGTTTCACTCCATTGGCTTTAGCCATAAAATGTTACAACTTATTAAAATCTGGTGAACTATACAAGAATTTTAATTCTGATAGAATGACAACATAGTAAAAATGTGTTATGGATTATTACTGTATCCCACATATTTGGTAGAAGTTGAATGTAGATTCCCAATGAAAAACAAATATATTGTAACATGTCAGACTGACAGTGAAGGCAGATGAACCCCTGCATTTGATACTTTTGTATAAAAGGTCCTATGTCAGTCCCTATTCAAGATCTTGTTATGAAACTTTCAGGCAATAATAACAGGGTAGCCATCTAAATATACATATAAGAATGATATTCTATTTTTAAAGATTCCAGTGAAGCTCATTGCTAAATCTAACACCACCAGCTTAGCTACTGCATACAAAGGGAGTTCAGACAACGGAGTTCAGCAATGGAATGGATCAACTGAAACATAAAATTCTCTTAAAAACATATAGCACTTTTGCTTCTGATGTACTGATAGAGTAGAGATGTACTGTCGACTATTACATGTATTTTACATATTAAACACAAGTTAAATACAGCTCCTCTAATGGAAAAATGCCCTCCCTCAAGATTTAATTATGAAACATTCAGACAGGAACTAAAACGAGTTTATCTGTAAAATGTATCTGACTGCTGTTTTAGCTGTAGTGATTTTATTGCACCTCTGTACTGAATTTGACACCATCAGATTAGCAACTTCAAGCTATGGCATTTTAGCCCAACAAATTACTAATGAAAAAAACTTCTGGTGAAATATATACGATTTTTACATCTGATGGAATGACAATTTAATAAAGACATATCCTGTATTGTTGCTGCATTCTGCCTATTGGACAGAAATCAAATACAGCACTACCATTGGAAATTGAACAAAATGCAAAATATCATACTGTAGCAGTGAAAACTTATGAACCCCTGCATTTTATACCCATGTATAAAAGGGCATATGTTGATCCCCTTTGAGATTTCATTATAGGTTTTCAGGCTAAAACACTGGAATACTCGGCTAGAAAAATGCAACAAAATCAGCAATTCTACCCTTAGGGGTTTAAGTATAACTCAACACTGAATTTGATCTTCCCACTTTATTTGCCTAAAGCATATTATTTTAGCCAGGACATGTTACAAATCAGTTTTCTGGAGATATATATTTATACATATATATTGTGATGTAATGATAACTCTGTAAAAGATATATTCTAGACCATTATGATGTTCTGTGTACTGAGCAGAAGCTGAATGCAGCACCCCCAAAGGAAAATGAGTATAATACAAAATGTCAGACTGTAACAGTAAAGAACAATGAACCCTGTATTGGGAAAGCATATGCCAATCTTCCCTCAAGATGTCATTATGAAGCTTACATGCTGCAGCAAAAATAAATGATAGGATTCCTAAATGATATGGGAATGAAGTACTACAACACAATGAACAGTTACTCTGTCCTCAAGTCCTAAAGATAGGACTCTGTCAGTCTCCATTTAGTATAAGCTAAAGGGGATGGTGGAGTCTTATTTCCAGTTTCAAAAGGAGACTCAGGCTCACCGTGCCACCCAAAGTCAGCGTTCTACATTGGCAAGGTTTCCTTGTGGACAAGGCTGACTAATTGGAGAATCCCATTCAAAGAATAGGATGTATTGATGAAGCAGCATTTCCACTTGTATGTAGGACTAGATACTGCAGTCAGTGTCTGGTGGAAAGCTAAATCACCCACAGTTCCTAGCTCCACATACAGATAGAGCTGTACTGCAGAAGTTGGGGACCAAGAGGAGATCTGGGATCCGTGAGTATGAGTGGTTGTGTTTACTGAGTGCTGTTACCTGAACTCCTTTGGGGATGGCTAGCACTGCTTCATAGTTAATGTCCCTGGTGGGATTGTGGCCTTGCATTACTATCCCTCTTCTTGGACAATGTGAATGCAGGTATGATGGCAGTGAAGGCTGGCATGCCTGCACCCAGCATTTTACCTTATAATTGGAGTTGTTTTGGATAGCTAACTTGCTGTGAACCTCATTTTGTAAATTAGACCTGGAATGGCAGGCAGATACTATGTCTGCAAAATGAAATCCAATATACAGATGGTGTAGTTGTGCACAAGAACTTCATCTGAACTTGGTGGCCCCAACAAGTTCTTGAACACTTTCTTTCACTAACATGAGTTGGATGAACTCAGAGTCGGATGATTTCATTCAGTGGTAGAATTGATTTTATTTGTCAGTGTAGCAACAGCAAGATGGTAGAAGCTGTTCATTCTCATTATGCTGGCTTTGTAAGGAATATGGTCCAAATTGTTCATTTACAATATGCACCAAAGATTGCAATGCTGTCCTTAAGGATTTTTGTGCAGCTCCTTGCTGAGTTTGACCAAATCACTTTAGTTACTTCAAACCCAGCACTTTAGCCATTAAAAGTTACAACTGAAAAAAGCATATGAAATAATACAGGATTTGTGCTAATGATGTAATGACAAATCCATAAAGATGAGTTCTACACTATTACTGTGATGTGTCTACCGAGGAGATAGTAACGTACTCCACCACCACCAATGTAATTTGTATATTATGCAGACATAACCTGAGATGATCTAGTACTATAAAGCTAAGAATAATTCAGAATTATTATGACCTCTCTGAAGGGAAGGAGGAATGTGGGGTTGCTAAACAATAAAATGTATAATAAAACATCTTACAAACCACAAATGGACACAGCAAATAATATAGTGCTTGCAAAAGCATTTTAGCTTGTCTATTCCATGTTATTAAAGCTATTTGCATTGTCCATTTGGAGTTTGTGGGTTGTTTTATTATACATGTTACTGGCTGGTTTATAATACCTCACATTTATCCACATGAGCTATTTTTTGTTTCACTGATTATTAAGTGGTACTGGGTGAGGATATGAAAAGTACACCACAGAGAACCATGCAATAACAAGATAGAATAACTGTGTTTCACAGCTGAAACTAAGATTTCCTAGTAATACTCATGTTATGGTAGGGAGGTTATGCCCTATTGAAATGAAAGTAAGATGGGAGTTAGGTGTCCTCTATCCAGGCCTTCTAACTTTTCTCTCGCTTACCCTCCAGCCCACAACCTTCAGTCTTTCTCTTTCTCTCAGTCCTCTGCCATCTATTTCACATTTTCTGCTTGCCTCTAGTATTCACTACCCTTCCATTAATTGCTTTCTCTCTTCTAGAGAATCTTTTACCAGCCTATGCTCACTATCTTATTGTCATTATATCTCTCTTATTTTACAGTAGTCACCTATGCAGAAAATTGACCTCAATCATCCCCCCAACCCTGACCACACGTTTGAAATTTTATCTACTGGCCCTGCAACCAATACAAGAACTGTTGTTCTATAGCCAAGGACAGGAGGTAACAAAAAAAAAAGAAACAGCATCACAAGTTATACATATGTGTCCCAACTGCTTCTTCCTCACTTGGTGTTAAAAAAAATTATCTTGTTATAAATTAAACTAGGCAGTGGTGTGCACAAGTTCTTCTTGGCTCACTAACCCCACTACCACCACCTTTCTTTTACCTCCCACTGAGTATGCATCTCTCTCCCTAGTCTCTGTATCACTTTGGTACCTAACTAACTTCAGGAAACAGGTAGAAACATCAAATACCTTATGGAACACGCAATTGTTCCAAGACCAATGTTAATTATGGGTACAACTAAGTGCGGTCACTGTAATCAATGCCCCTACATCCTTGACAGTGATGTGGTGTACTTAAAAGGAAGGAAACATGGGGTCTGTTTACAAAGAGGTAACTGTAATACAAAAGGTATTATTTATATCTCCATCTGTCAAACGTAATAATTTTTATGTAGGTAAAACAGAGAGGGAATTTAGATCTAGAATATATGAACACCTGTACGCTATCTTTAAAGGTAATAAAAAGAATGAACTAGTAATCAACAAGGAGGCAAGTGCCCACCAGTACCAGAAACCAAATCACAAAACCAGAAACATGTTTATGGTTAATAAACAGCTGTCTGCTGGATCCACAGTCTTGATCAGGGCAGCTTGTGCTATTGGGCTGCAGGACTGTAACCCCCCAGCTGTACAAAAGAAAACCAATGAATAAAAAAATAAATAAATAAAAACAAAAGCGAGTCCCCAAAACTCACACATGCACACTCACTTCATTTACCATGTCCGGATTGCTACTGAACCAGTCCGGAGCATGCACACAGATCCAGACTGCTGGTGAGATAACCCAGACTCGGAGTGCAACAGCAAAGATTCAAGAAGTCTATGCAGCTGGAAAGGGATCAGACTGCCTTGGACTAGTGTGTGTGTGTGTGTGTGTGTGTGTGTGTGTGTGTGTGTGTGTGTGTGTGTGTGTGTGTGTGAAATGCCCCAGTAGCTAGAAAGGAGTCAGGAAATATACCTGGTGACTAGACTCAAACCCTGTACCTTGGGAGTAGGTACCAAGAGCTTGAATTCCCTACCCACCACCAGTTGTGAAAATTTTGCCTCATTTTTGTTCTGTTTCTCATAAAATCTGTGTTTTTTCTGGATTTTGAATTCACTAAATAATGATAGGCATTTGAATTTCAGACTTCATATTCTTCAAAAAGTACATGGCAACACAACAAATTTTATTCTAGCAATTTTCTGTTTCTAAGATCAATATTTGAAATGTGTCCCATTGGCTTTGTTCAGGTTTTTTGTGTGCTAATAGGTTGTGAGCTATGATGAGAACTGAATTCACTGAATATGTTTGAGGGATGTAGTCCCCATCATTGGCTTTGTCTAGGTGTTTTGTGCTAAGAAGTTGAGACCTATGGTGAGAACTGAATTCACTAAATGATATATAAAGTTGTGTGCTAGCAGCAACCTCTTGATTAGTTACAGATCTCTTTAATGTGGAATTATTTAGATGACTCTTACTTCTGCAGAGATTGTGCATATTTACTGATGCTGGTGGATTTTAGAAGTTTGAGTAGACTTTTATGATGGAAATGTTCTGAATTGGGCAGTTTTGTCATTATTAGTGCATGCACTTTGTTTCATTGTTTAATGGAAAAATGTTCAAAACAATACATTTAAAATGCCCTCTAACAACTGTATTGTATTATACAAGGAATATAATTTAATACAATCAGGGAGGTGTATCAAAGAACACATGTATGTGTCCTGTTCAAGGGGCCTATGATTTGAAAACAGCCCAAGTTAATATTTATCTGCCACTGGCCAGATGTATTTTCTTTGAATGTGGGTTTTGATGCTGTTTCAAAGAATGTGAGTTTCAAGCACAGATAAAATTTAATGCTAAGTCTATTTTCATTGTGAAACTGCATTGCTTTGTTTAACAGATGTCTATTAGTGTTTGTGCTGTAAAAATGTAAAATAAAACTTTTAAATGAAATCCATATCATCGTAGAAGTAAAGCAGTATGCACATTACAGTGTTTATGGTAAATGGGGTGAAATAGCCAAATAATGGGACATTGGAATAGCTGCAGGGGGGGGGAAGCCCCATTCGACCATGATTTTGTGAGGGGAGAAGGGTGGCAAACTAAGCCCCGGCTGAATTATACCTCTCAACTGTCAAGATTTTTACAGAATAAATAGATTTTTGCTTCTTATTTTTGGTTTGTTCCTCATAACATTTGTGGCTTTCTGGCAAATCATTTAGGAATTAAGTCACTAACTAATAGACACTAAGTTTCAGACTTCATACCCTGCAGAATAATGTATGCTAAAGCAAGACTTGTTATTGTGTCAACTGTCTAAGTTTATACAAGAGCAATTTTTAGTACTGTTTGTATGTTCCCCCAATTTATTTGGCTTTGTCCAGATTTCCTGCATTAAGAGGTTGAGAGGTATGAGCAAATAAATTGCTTTATAGAATTAGGTATGTCCAAACCTCTCTACTGTCCCTGATTTTGGTGCAAAATGTTGCTCTCCCCCTAATAATCCCTCCACAAAATGACAAATTTGGAAGAAAACGTGGAGAGTTTACAATTAAGAAATAATTGTAATGATCAGAGTTATAATTTACTTTCAATTTCAGAAATGTATGTAGATTCTCTTATTTTGTCAGCTGCTCACGTTAACATTACTAATATTAAAGTGCCCCATCTTTGACAGGTTCCCAGCTGTATTGTGTGGCTATTTTATATTTTTGCATCAAATTTTTGGTCCATTTTTCATAAAATTGTGGTTTTGTGCAAATTAGTGGCAAATCATTAAAGATTGAAGTTAGAAAATAATGGCAGACATTTGAGTTTCAGATTTCATACCCTTCAGAAAATTCATACTAATGCAACACCTATTATTCTATTATCTTTCTAAGTTTATAAGACCAACATTTAAAATTTGTCTTTATTTTTGGGCCTTACTCCCACTTCTGTTTATGGCTTTGTCCAGATTTCTTGCTCTGAGGTTGAGAGGTATGACAAATGTGTTAGGGCCATCACCGTCAGCCTGAGACATTTCAAATTGTGACATACTTATTGCACCCCACTCCCGCACATAGCGACTCTCGATGGGTCCAAGAAAGGCAAGGAGCAGTTATGCAGTGTAAGTATGCAGAGTATCATCCAAGGTAGACACAAGTACTACAGTGGCTTTTCATCTGCCCTTGATTTTGTAAAATGTTCTGGTTATCCGTCACATTTTTATACTGTTGATTTATGCTTCTTCTTATTCAGAAAATGCATGTTGTTGCAGAGCCTGTTTCTATGTGTTTAAGTAGCAATGCTTTAATGACCATCAAGTAAGCTTGTCTGAGATTGTAAGATGCAAGTAAGCTTTAGTAAGCATACTGTTAAAGAATTACCAGCATTGAAAGCCTTTTTGTTGTTGCCATGCAGAGAATATTTACATAACAAGATTGTGTATAAGCCTTAGGTATTGAAATGCATATGAGAGTATTTGTAATAAAGGGCAGGATTACAGTATTTTAAGAAGCTCATTACATTTGTTGGAGACTTGCAGTCATCTTTGCAGGCTTTACCTGTAAATTAAACAGAATGCCAATCTATCATATGTGGTCCATAACCTGTGCAGTAATCCTTCAAGCAATTTATCTTGAGCTTGTTTCTAGTTTGCTGCTCATTTTTTACTTTGATCATGTTTTCCCTATGAAACAAGTAGATAGTTGTTGTCAGGCAGCAGGTCTTTTTTGGCTAAGAAACATTTTTACAAGTGGGGGTATCACAGAGATTGCTACTTTCAACATGTTGCTTGGCACTTTTATAAAGCTGAATATAAATTATAATTAGAACTGCAGTGTAAGGAGAAGTGATTTGAGTTGAGTGCTGCTTGTTTTTTTATACTTCATTTTGACTGGCATTCCAGTAATGTATTTAAAAAGTAATTTATTTTTTCAGGGCCCACAACATTTTTGTTTCCATCTAGATATTAAGTAAGCTGTCATGTAGCCAATCCATTGAAACATTTTTTTTTCTTCTACACTTCGTTTTGTCTTGATTGGACTCTCATAATGATGGTTTGGCACCCAGGGCAGCGTATTTAATTAAAGTCCCAGTTTTTGCAGTTTTTAGCATAGCCCCACACATTTCTAGTTGGCCACACCCCTTACCATTGGCCTCACCCATTCAGCTGTCTCCTGCAGCCCCCCTTTGATTTGAAGCCACCAGTCGCCACTGGTCTCGATTATTTGGACCTCTGCTATATGTGCCCTGGTTTTGTGATTTAATACCAAGAATGCCTTATACAGGCACACATTCACTTGTCAAGGGGAAACAAAATTCAAATTTGAAATTCTGGAAGTGATTCCACATAGTACAAGGGGCAGTTGGTGAGAACTCCAAATTGACTTAAGAGAATTTTATTGGATTACAAGACTTGATACAGTTGTTGAACCAGAACTTAATGACTATGTATATTTGTTACCTGCATTAAAAAAGAAAGCCCTGGATTTTTAATAATCAAATATTTTTTATTGTTTATTGTTTCAAACACACAATCTACTATGCTCTTTCAAAATTTTGATGGTTCTGTATTCTACATATTTTACAAGTGTTCAAATGTAGGAATTTTAACAGGGGTTGTGTGATTTTATCGTGGTTTGAGGGTGTTTAAAGATTTTAAGGAGCTTTTTTGTTGTTCCTTTAACATTTGAATATTTAATTGCTGATTCACAGTTAATTATTGATTGATTTACTGTATAAAAGGAGGTGACTTCATTGCATTAATTAGTTCTGAAGAAGTCCCAGAGTGTTATACAAGGGTTGAAAGCACTAAACTTTTGTGAAGGCATAAAGACTTTGTAATGTGGAATACTGTGTGGAGCATATGGTGTTGCTTATGCCAGTTGGGCACTATTTTCTCTGATTATTGTTTTTTTCTTTAGTGCTCACTACAAACGGGGTTTGTTACATTTGTTGGTTGCTTTTCTGTTTGACTTTGGCATTTCTACATGGCTGACACAGGTTGGTGGAGGGTATTTCAGGTGATAGTCTGTTTCTCCACTTTATTGCAATGAATGTTTAGTTTTTCATCACTGTTTTTTCACGTTACTGAACTATTGTTACTATGAATTGTACCACAGATGAAATCAGAGGGAGGTCGCTTGCCTTTCCTGATCAAACACCAGATATTTTCAACAGTTCTCCGGTGGAACGCTGGTTCTAATGGAGTGGATTTATTGAAAGCCATTTCAGCTTTATTTCAACAAATTATAGACTCGACTAAAAGGGTAGACATTTTACAGGGTTCACAGAATCAGCCCACCCAAGGGGAAGTCCACAGAAAAGAATTGGTTCCTCCTAACTTAAGGCTTGTGAACTAGTGTGACTTCTCTGATGACATGCAAGATGTTTGTTTGCGCACACAAAGGTCAGGGGAGAACACTGTTGCTGCTGCTCTCAATAAGACACCCAGGAATTTTAAAGAATGAATCGCAAGGGATGTTTCTTTCCCTGAAACAGACTTACAGCATGTTGCAGGACGAAAATTTAAAACCTTCAATGCCACAATGAAGGACTTTGAGAATCTGTTGCATACGTGGTATTCAATGCGATAATTTGTACCTACAAGAGAGTTATAAAAAAAGGCATGTTCCCAAAGGACTCAGAATGTTTAAATTTCCTAATGGAATGGTGGCTAGGACTTTAATTTGGATGAGTTACATGCTTTATTTGACCGTTTTGGTCTTGAATTAATTGATTTCATTATTAAAACCAACAATAAGCATATTAAAATTATGTTAGAAGAATTAGACAAAATTAATGTACTTCTCATGAATGATTTGTTGTTCGAAGTTAATAGTGCACACTATGAGTGGATTTTTGATAGGGTACAGAGTAGTGTTAAGCTCAATTTGGAGCGTAAAAGTAAGAAATTGTTAAGAGGTAATAATGATTACTTGAAAAAAGCAAGTGTACCCTATGCCTAGATGTTTTTTAGGGGCCGAAGCAAACATTCATTTTGAAGATGAGAACACTGGGGAAGGTTCACAGTTAAATCCAGTATTCAGTGAGGAGTTTTATGATAAAGGGCAAAATAACTACGGTCAAAAACAAAACCAATATGAAACAAATTACCCACCCTTGAGGAGATCTGAGCAGATATAAAATAGGAATAGACAGAACTTTTTTTAGGGAACTCACATTCACCAAGAAACAACAGGGGCAAGAAAAGGGGAGGAACCAGGAACTCATACAGCTAGACCATTGAAGTAATGGGGAAGGTATTAAGGTCAGCCATGAATGCAAGTGTTTTTCCCTGGAAAGTTTCAACATTTACAACTACACACAGCATTAGATTGATGTAACTCACTTTTCTATTTTTAGGAAAGGGTTTAAATTTGTACCCAATTGTAGGTTAGATACAGTGGGTGTTGTTACTGAACTTAAATTGTACACCAGGAAATTTAATTTTAATTTTTTTTTAAGGGGCAGGAAGGTGATCTGGAAAACCACAAGTTTAAAAAGAAAAGTTGTTTCAACCCCCCACTAAACCTAGTTGTGCAAGTTTTTGAAAAACCATGTGAGTGTTGCATTTACAGTGAATTTAATAATTATGGATGTAAAAAACTTTACTATTTCACTAAGGATGCACTAACACTGGTGAACCAACTTAGAATTGACAATTCAGTTAGAATTATGAACCTAACAAGGGTGGGGGGGAAGGACAGTATAGACTATGTCAACCAACTTACTATGACATTTTCAGACACTGATAAATACCAGGTTTCGTCGAAGAATGAGGAATTTTTGGCACATAAAAAGGTTCTATTATTCCTGGATGATTCCCTTTTTCAGAATGTGATTTCAGAGGAATTATACAACTTTTTGAAAACAGAACATCCCTTAATACTTACAGCTTTTGGTATTCCAAAAGTGCATAAGTGTATCCAGCAGCCTCCATTCAGGACTATTATATCAGCTCGCAATAGCTCGACTTATTTCTTTATGCACTTTTGTGGATAGAATTTTGAAAGGTTCGGTGGTTTCTGTTGAACACTTGTCAATGGATGTTTGGGAGTTTTTGTCCAAGATTAATGAAAGATGGTACTCTGACAATTCGATCTTTTCCACTACTGACATAGTGGACCTTTTCACCTCTATTCCCCATAGGAAAGGGTTAGACCTATTTTTTGATGCCATTAGGGAACTAACTAGATTAAGTGATTCTATGATTAATTTTCTTATGGTAGTCATGGAGCATATCCTCACAAGTAACCACTTCACATTTAAGGAGAATATTATAGACAGGTCCAAGGGGTGGCAATGGGGGCAACATGTGCCCCCATTTATGCCAACTTGGTCCTTTATTCCTGGGAAAAGAAGTATGTGTTTACCAGTGTTTATAAACAACACTGGTTCACATATTGTCATTTTTTGGATGACATTTTTATTTTTTGGAAAGACGATCGGGTGGATCTTGAGGGGCTTTCGGAATTCATTAACCAACTGTGTCATATTTCAAATTTTCACCACACCATTCAGATGAGTTTATCAACTATCTGGATGTGACCATTTCTAAAGATAGGATTAACAAAACCTTTCTTTCAAAAATACACAGGAAAGAAACCTTTTCCGACAGTTATTTGAATTTTCAAAGTTGTCATCCCCCACACATTAAGAGAAACATTTTCAGCAGACAGCTCATGATAGTTGCAAAAATGTGTTCCAACAGAGAGGCTTTCTTAAGTGAAGTGGAAGGCATCAGTGATATGTTTAAGGCTAGGGGATACCCCAACAAAATTTTGGATAAGACCATCAAAGAAATGGTTGAAGGGTGGGGGACTAAATACAAACCACTACTTCATACTGGTAAGACAATTTTTAACAGCAAACAAACAGGAAGAGTTTTATGCAACACTAGTATGGTTATTCCATATGGAGAAGGGGAAAGAATCTTCAAGGATATTATTAGAGAAAATTGGAACATTTTTCATGGTAACTTGGATATTTTTAACATCATAGGACAAGAACCAAGTTTTGTGTATAAAACAAGTAGAAACATCAAATATCTTATGGAACACGCAATCGTTCCAAGACCAATGTTCATAGGTTTATAGGTTCATAGGTTCATACTAGGCTATCTGCCCTGGGGCATTTATAAGCCTAGCCCGATTGTGTTTGGCTTACGCCACCCCTTGATTTTAGTATACTGTGCCCTTTTTAAAGTTTAGTTTACTGTGCCTCTGTCTAGTAGCGACACGGAAGTAATCCCCGGGACAAACCTACGATCCCCCATCCACTCATCAAAGATTCTTCTTGTAGAGAGTCAGTGAGGTGCTCTGCCTAACATGAATTGGAATTCTATTCCAGAGCAAAGGGAGCCTCTGGGTTATGAATCTGTCCCTCCAGCATGTTCTATTTATTTCTGTGCTGAGGTTCAAGTCCCTCAAGCGCGTGGCTCTAAGAGATTTCGATTTACTGAGGTGGAGCATGTCCATTAATTCTGGGTTGGACATAGCTTTATATGTCAGGCATAGATCGCCTCGAAGTAGGCGGTATGCAACTGAGTAGAGCTGGAGTTTTTTTAACTGAGCAGCATATAGCATCTGTTTGAGTCCCTTGATCCTCCTGGTGAGGTATTTTTGGGGTCTTTCTAATTGCTGCAGGTGTCATTGGTAAGGTACATCCCAAAGGAGGCATTGTATTCTATGATGGGCCTGATGAGGGATGAATAAAGGGGCACGATTACCTCTTTTGATCTAGATGTGAATCCTTTCATGATGAGGTGGGCTATGTAGAAGGTCTTTCTAACCACTTTGGCAATGTGGTTGTCAAAGGAGAGATTGCTATCAACTTGGGTCCCCAGATCCCTAATTACTTTCTCTGTACTTAATGGGTTACTACCTATGTGGTAATTTGTGGGCACATTGTTTTTGCCAAAGGGTATGACTATACACTTTTTGGCATTTAGCTTTAGACCATGGCTCTGGCACCAGTTATCCGTCTCTGTGAGACCTTTTTGAAGGATGTTTGTGTCAGCTGGAGAGTCGATTATGGTGCCCAGTTTGCAGTCATCTGCGAACTTGGTGAGCCATAGTCCTCCCACGTTGGCCTGTACCTCAGAAAAGTAAATACTGAACAAGTGAGGTCCCAGGACAGAACCTTGTGGGATGCCACTTGTGACCAGTTTCGAGTCTGACATAGCTCCAGCAACTCTGACTCTGGGGGTTATGTCTTTGAGCCAGTTTGTGACCCATCTTGTGACATAGGGGTTTATATTTAGGCTGGATAGCTTATCTATGATGCCCGAGTGGGGTATTGTGTCAAATGTCTTTGCGTGGTCCAGATAGGCTGTGTAGACTAGCTTCCCTTCATCTATGGCCTTGGTGACTGTTTCGAAGAAGTCAACCAGGTTCAAAAGGCAGGATCTGCCCTTGACAAAGCCAAATTGGGTAGGATCTAGTGTCTGTAGGTCCCCAATGTCTTTGTTTATGAGTTCCATGATGATTCTCACCATAGCCTTGCAGACTAGGCTAGTCAGGCTTATGGGGCGATAGTTTCCAGGGTCCGTAGAGGCACCACCTTTGTGGAGTGGGACCACTGTTGCTGTACGCCATTCTTTGGGCACATATCCTGTAGTGAGGCTGAGATTGTACAGCAGTTTTACTTGAGGGATTAGTTCTTCTTGGAGTTCATGTAGGACACAACCCAGGATGCCATCTGGTCCCATGGAAGCAGTGTTTTTTGCTTTGGAGAGGGCGGCCTTCACCTGAGCATCAGAGATGTTTGGGAGGCTGCACTCTGCCAGGATAGATACTTGCTCTTTTGGGGGGGAGGGGGTGGAGAAGTTTGCACTGAACCTGTCTGCCAGGATATTGGTGATGTCTGTGGGTTCAGTGTATTTGTTGTCATTTAGAATCAACTCAGAACAAGTCTGGGAGTTGCATCCCAGGTTCCTAACATAACTGAAAAAAGCCTTATGACTGTCTTTAGTGTCCTGTGCAATTTTTCTCTCGAAGCTGGCCTTGGAGGATTTTATGAGGGATCGTAATTTTTTGCTAGTACTGATCAGAGATGCCTTCCCTTTTAGGGATTTTGCTCTATCATGTAGTAGCTTCCTCCTTCTGTTGTACAGTTTATTTATGGCTGGGGTCCACCAGACTGGACGCCTGCCTTTGGATGATTGGGTCTTGATTTTGTTTGGGATAGCATGATCCAATGATCCATGCATTAAGGGTACAACTAAGTGTGGTCACTGTAATCAATGCCCCTGCATCCTTGACAGTGATGTGGTGTACTTAAAAGGAAGGAGACATGGGGTCTGTTTACAAAGAGGTAACTGTAATACAAAAGGTATTATTTATATTTCCATTTGTCAAACATGTAATAATTTTTACATAGGTTAAACAGAGAGGAGATTTAGATCTAGAATATATGAACACCTGTACGCTATCGTTAAAAGTAATACCAGGAATGCCTTATACAGACACACCCTCACTTGTCAAGGGGAAACAAAATTCAAATTTGGAATTTTGGAAGTGATTCCACATAATACAAGGGGTGGTTGATGGGAACTCCAAATTGACTTGAGAATTTTATTGGATTACAAGACTTCATGCAGTTGTAGAACCAGGATTTAATAGCTATGTATGTTTGTTACCTGTGTTAAAAAGGAAAGCCCTGGATTTTTAATAATCACATTTTCTTTATTGTTTATTGTTTCAAACACACAATCTACTATGTTCTTTCAAAATGTTGATGGTTCTGTATTCTACATATCTTACAAGTGTTCAAATGTAGGAATTTTAATAGGAGTTGTGTGGTTTTATCATGGTTTGAGGGTGTTTAAAGATTTTAAGGAGCTTTTTTGTTGTTCCTTTAACATTTGAATATTTAATTGCTGATTCAGTTAATTATTGATTGATTTACTGTATAAAAAGGAGGTGACTTCATTGCATTAATTAGTTCTGAAGAAGTCCCAGAGTGTTATACAAGGGATGAAAGCATTAAACATTTGTGAAGGAATAAAGACTTTGTAACTTGGAATACTGTGTGGAGCTTATGGTGTTGCTTATGCCAGTTGGGACTATTTTCTCTGATTATTGTTTTTTTTTTTTAGTGCTCACTACAAACAGTGTTAGTTACATTAACTTCAGGAAAGTGTGCTAACGGCTAAGACTTTCCTGCATGTCTCCCCTTTACTAAACCGAGGGCTCACTCCATACATTCTTCACATCTGCCCTTCCTCACCTAGTCTTTCCACTCTAAACACTGTACTACTCAATGAAACTTAAGTGCAAGTTGCAATGATAGTTTTTTGAAGTATAGCAATCTGCTCTCTGCTCCTCCTGGTTCTGCCTGCTCTGTTCATGCTCACTTCACTTGGGCTCAGTCTACTACCCCCATTCCCATCCACCCCAAATCAATTACACTTATTCTAACCAAAGCTCATCCCACCTCTGCTGCTCATCCAGTCATAACCTTCTACTAATTAATTCTTCACTTCACCCCCCCATTTCACTAATTGTATAATTGACCATTTCACACACCACCCCCTATACTCCACCACACTGTCTTCACATTCCAGTTTATCTTACAAATACATCTTACTCTTCACTACCCTACATACCCATCCATCACAGCATGCCATTCATCATGAGCATAGCACTACTTACTCTCTCTCTCTCTCTCTCTTCCTACAGTTACTTACTTTTCTTGAAACCATATATGAATATTACAACCCCACTCACGTAACTGCCACTCTTCTGCCCAAACTAACTTACATCTCTGACATAGCACCTTCTCTATATGCAACACTTAACCCCCTCCTTAGAAAGCTATAAATTCTAACCTTACATGTAAAAATTTCAATAAAACTAACCTCCATACATAAATACAACACAAAGAGAAAATTGCTACCCACTAATCTCATGCCACTCACCATAACCTAATACTATGTGGTGACATTCACCCCAATTGTCAACCCACTCACTCCCCTCTTTATCACAATAACTGTCACAAAGCACTTAACCTCACTACCTTCCACCTCCAAAGCATCAGAAACAAAATTCCAGATCTCCATGCCTGGATTGAACACTATAAGTCATATATTGTAACAGCAACAGATACTTGGCTAAAACCTTATATTAAAAACTCTGAATTCTTCCCATTAGGCTTCTCCTGTCTGAGAATATATAGGCCCAGGTAAAAAGGTGAGGACATTGCTCTCATATACTGTAATACTTTTAATATAGTCCCATATAACAAACCAACTCCCACGTTTTTTACAGCTAAAATACTAATATCCTACTTGAAAATGAATAGCAGCAAAGGCATCTGCATTATACTCACATATATCCTCCCCAGGTAATGATATCCCAATACTTGAGGAAATACTAGCCTAGTCATCCAAAAATATAGAGAATGAAACAATCATACGTGTAATGCGAATATTAACTGGTTAGACATCATACATCATCATCCAACAAATACTATCAACCTATTTAAGTACACTAAACTCATTACTGCCATAACCAGATCCAACAAAAACAACAGCTCAATATTAGACTGGGTCCTTGTCTCTGATCCTGGTAAAATCTCCTCCACTGGCACTCTAGCTAACACAATTAGTGATCGCCTACCAGCATACATAATTCGCAAATCAATTCTGGTGCTTTATATACAACAGTATAAGCATACTAGAGACCTATCCCACTTCTGCCCAACTACCTTTAACAATATCCTACAAAATTTCAACTGGCATCCACTGAAAGTCCTACCACTGAATGATGTTGTTGAACTTTTTAACTCAACATTCCTCCAAGTACTCAACAATCTGGCTCCTCTCCAACATAGGAGAGTAAAAGCCAACCAGGCCATTTGGCTTACCAAATCCACCAAACAACTTATGAAAGCAAGGGATAAGGCCTGGAAATTATGGCATAAAAGTAAAAACCCCTGCAGATTTTGCTCAATACAAACAACTGCATAATCAAGTAAAGAAACTTGTCTTCAAAAACAAACAAGACTACTACATTACTCCACAAAATGACCATATTCAAAATCCTAAACGTTTCTGGAGGTCCATAAACTCTCTGTTATACCCAGGCAAAAGTGATTATCCCTCCCCTGATCCAGACATGGCCCCAGCTGAAATTGCCTCACTGTTTAACTCATTCTTTAAAAACAGTATAGTCAACCTCACTGCCAACTTCCCACTAATCAACCCACTGCCCCCAGACCCATCTGCTGCAACAAGATCAAACTTCTCTCTCATACCCATACCTACCTCCACCATAAAAAACTCCTGCATAAACTTAAAACTGGATGAAATGCTCCAGATAACTTACCACCAGAATTCCTCCAAAATCAGCAGATGCTATAGCCTATCCCATTAGAATACAACTAAACAGATTTATTTAATAGTTTTTCATTCCCACCATCTGGAAAAAGGCATTTATCCTCCCTCTCCACAAAGGTGGAAACAATAATGATATATCTAATGTCCGTCCAATTGCCACCCTCTCTCCCATCTCCAAAATTCTAGAAAAATGTTTCCATAGTCAACTACTTAGGTTCATAGGTTCATACTAGGCTATCTGCCCTAGGGCATTTATAAGCCTAGCCAGAGTGTGTTTGGCTTTCGTCACGCATTTTAAATTAATTTTGCTATGCCCTTTTTCGAGGTTAGTATACTGTGCCTCTGTCTAACAGTGACACAGAAGTGATACCCGGGATAAACCTACGATCTCCCATCCACTCACCAAGATTCCTCTTGAAGAGAGTCAATGAGGGACTCTGCCTAACCTGGACTGGGATTTTATTCCAGAGTGAAGGGAGCCTCTGGGTTATGAATCTGTCCCTCCAGCATGTCCTATTTATTTCAGTGCTGAGGTTCAAGTCTCTTGAGCGCATAGCTCGATGGGATTTGGATTTTCTGAGGTGCAGTATGTCCATTAATTCCGGGTTGGACATGGCTTTATATGTCAGGCACAGATCGCCTCTGAGCAGGCGGTATGCCACTGAGTAGAGCTGGAGTTTCTTTAACCGGGCAGCATATGGCATCTGTTTGAGCCCTTTGATCCTCTTGGTGAGGTACTTTTGGGGTCTTTCCAGTTGCTGCAGGTGTCTGGTAAGGTACATCCCAAAAGGGGCATTGTACTCAATTATGGGCCTGATGAGGGATGAGTAAAGAGGCACGATGACCTCCCCTGATCTAGATGTGAATCCCTTCATGATTAGGTGGGCTATATAAAATGTTTTTCTAACCACTTTGGCCACGTGGCTGTCAAATGAGAGATTGCTATCAACTTGGGTCCCCAGGTCCCTAATTACTTCTTCTGTACTTAATGGATTACCACCTATGTGGTAATTTGTGGGCACTTTGTTTTTGCCAAAGGGGATGACTATACACTTTTTGGCATTTAGCTTGAGGCCATGGCTCTGGCACCAGTTGTCTGTTTCTATGAGGCCCTTTTGGAGAATGCTTGTGTCGGCTGGAGAGTCGATTACGGCGCCCAGTTTGCAGTCATCTGCTGAACTTGGTCAGCCACAGTCCTTCTGTGTTTGCCTGTACTGCCGAGAAATATATACCGAACAAGAGAGGTCCCAGGACTGAGCCTTGTGGGGCGCCACTTGTAACTGGTTTGGAGTCCGACATGGCTGCAGCAATTCTAACCATGTGGGTTCTGTCCTTCAGCCAGTTTGCAACCCATCTAGTGACATAGGGGTTTATATTTAAGCTGGCAAGCTTATCTATAATGCCCGAGTAGGGTATTGTATCAAAGGCTTTTGCGAGGTCCAGGTAGGCTGTGTGGACCACCTTCCCCTCGTCAATGGCCTTGGTGACTGTTTCAAAGAAATCAACCAGGTTTAAGAGGCAGGATCTGCCCTTAACAAAGCCGAACTGGGTAGGATCCAGTGTCTGTAGTTCCCCAATATCTTTATTTATGAGGTCCACGATGATCCTTTCCATAGCTTTGCAGACCAAGCTAGTCAGGTTTATGGGGCGATAGTTTCCAGGATCTGTTGAGGCACCACCTTTGTGGAGAGGGACCACTGTTGCTGTACGCCACTCTTTGGGTACATAACCTGTAGTAAGGCTGAGATTGAACAGTAGTTTTATGTTTGGGTTTAGCTCTTCTTGGAGTTCATGTAGGACGCAGCCCGGGACACCGTCTGGTCCCATTGATGCTGTGTTTTTTTGCTTTGGAGAGGGTGGCTCTTACCTGAGCATCTGAGATGTCAGGGGGGCAACACTCTGCTGGGATAGATATTTGCCCTTTTGGTGGGGAGGGGGGGAGAAGTTTGCGCTGAACCTGTCAGCTAGGATGTTGGCAATGCCTGTGGGTTCGGTGTATTTTTTGTCATTTTGGACTAATTCTGAGCATATCTGGGAATTCCCACCCAGGTTCCTAACATAACTAAAGAACGCCTTGTGATTATCCTTAGTGTCCTGTGCAATTTTTCTCGCGAAGCTGGCCTTAGACAATTTTATGAGTGCCCATAGTTTTTTGCTAATACTGATCAGAGATGCCTTCCCTTTTTGGGATTTTGCTCTATCATGTAGTAGCTTCCTCCTTCTATTGTATAGTTTGTTTATGGCTGGTGTCCACCAGACAGGACGCCTGCCTTTGGAGGATTGGGTCTTGGTTTTATTTGGGATTGCATGATCCATGCATTCCTGAAGGTGTTCATAGAATGAGTTTATAAAGGATTCTGCAGTCTGGGCCATATTTTCCTCAGGCCCGGGGGCTTTGAAGGATTCCACCTTGGTTTTGATGAGTGTGAAATTTGCTTTAGAGAAGTTTTTCACTGTGGTTTTCTGGGCAGGGGGTGGGGTTGGGATGTGAATATCCAGTGAGATTAGTTTATGGTCTGATCTTACCAGTGAAGGATACACTTCTGGTCTGGAGCATAGAGTCCCCATGTTGGTGATGATCAGGTCCAGTATGTTTTCCCTTCTTGTGGGAGTGGTAACAAGTTGTTCCATAGCATTTGAGTTTATAAATTCTAGGAACCTTTGGGCTAGGGTGTTGGAGCTAGAGTAATGCTCCCAGTCTATGTTTGGGTAGTTGAAGTCGCCCAATATAATGGTGTTTGGAGAGACCTTCATATTTTCCAGTGTTCTCAGGAAGGCCAAGTGGGGTTCCTGGGTTTGGGAGGGTGGTCTTTAGCAGGCTATAAACTGGAAGGCAGTTTTACCCACTGTTAGTTGCACATGGATAGTCTCTGATGCTTTGTGCTGTGCCACCAATCTGAAGGTGTGGGTATCTTTGACGAATATTGATACTCCCCCTCCTTTTGTGGTTTGGTCCAAGTTTTGGGGCCGAAAAGCATGGTATGAGGTATAACCTGGTAGTGCTGAGGTGCACTCGGGAGCCTTGAACCAGGTTTCTGGTACTGCACAGATATCGATGTTCTCCATCCTAAGGAGAGTTTCGAGTGCGTGCATCTTGAGGTTTAGATGTCTGGCATTGAGTAGCATTACTCTTAGTTTCTTATCCCTTGTGATACCTATGGAGGTGAGTTTGTCTTTTGAGCCTTGCCTAAAAAAGGCACTATGGGGGTAGCAAGAGCCTTTGCCAATATCCGAAAGCCCAGGGGTGACAGGTGCAAGCCGTCCCTAGTGAAGCATCATGGCTTGTCGAGCATG
Source organism: Protopterus annectens (assembly GCF_019279795.1). NCBI lineage: Eukaryota > Metazoa > Chordata > Ceratodontiformes > Protopteridae > Protopterus > Protopterus annectens. The sequence continues at coordinate 1,849,088,967 of NC_056728.1, forward strand.
TCATCCCAGGCTGACAGGCATTGGATCCCCTTTGAATGACACCAATACTTAAGCCAATTGTTAAAATTGATCATCTTGTCTTCATATTGTGGCATCATTCTTGGTGAGGCTAAGATGCTACTCAAGGTCAGGGTCATACCAGCCTGGGCTACATGCTCAGAGAGGTCCTCTATGTCTCTTTTCATGTAGTCCAGGGAGGTACGTCTCAGGTCATTCACACCAGCATGGACAATGACTGAGTCATATTTGTACTTGCCTTGGAGAGACCTGAGTGCTTGTGTTATGTGGCGGATCCTAGCGCCCGACAGGCAGCTCACCGTGACCTTCTCCTTGTTCAGCCTGGTGAGTGGGACGTCAGTGTGCCTGACGCTAGAGTCACCTATTACAAGTGTATCAGGTGTGTTGTTTAGCCTTAAGGGCTGTGACTGTTCAGCACACTGGCTTTGTGAGCTATGTGTTGCACGTGTTTTGTTTTGGGGTAGCGGTTGCTTGGGTGTCTGCTTTGGAAGTCTCTGCTGCTTAGGCAGATTTTTATTAGAGCCTCCGAGTATGTTTTTGTGTGTTTATGTGTTTGGTTTGCTGTCGTGGTAGGTCTATGTGAGACTGGACTTAATGACCTAGTACACCACAACCTCCTCTCCCCAACCCAACATGGGTTTAGGTCTAGTCATAGGACCACCACTGCTCTTATATCTTTCTTGGACACAGGTAATATATTTATTTATTTATTTGACATTTGTTTACCGGGGTGGTCTGACTGGGTCTACAGAATCTGTTTTCAGCAGAGGACTGGGAAGAAAAGTTCCACATACAATACAAATACAGTATAATCCAATACAATACAAATTACATTAGAAATACTATACAAAAAATAAGTTGAAAGAACAAACTGCTACAAGATGTTGTAATATATTACTACACATCTAAACAGTTCTATACAGTTAAAACATTACAGATGATAATAGTCACTCTCATCATACATGATGTAGATAGTGTCAAAACACACATAGGTAGTGCAGTGTTTGACATTGACTGCTGTAGTACATGCAAAACAGAATGTTAGTTTGTTAGGAAAATAGCTGCCAGAAAGTTAGTGATGCAGATATATAGTGAGAGAGAGTTAAGAAGAACAATCAATAAAGTCTGAACAGTAGCTAAAGGATATGGTATAGAAGCAGAGAAGGAGTTTAAAGAGCTTTAGGATCTTGCAGTCTGTGAAGGACTGAAATGTGACAGAAGAGGAAGACCTGAGCACTAGGCAGACTTTATGCAGGAGCATATATTTTTGAGATGATTTTTTTTTAAAGAGGCTTTGAAATGGGTTAGGCCAGGCATAGACCTGGTAGCTAGAGGTAGTGAATTCCAATGTATAGAGACAGTGTATGAATACAGAGAGTGACCAGGTTTTCTTGTGGGTTTTGAGATAGCTAAGAGATTTTTGTCTTCTGATCATAGGGATTGATTTGGTGTGTAAGTTGTGACTAGATTGGCTAGTGCAGGGCAGGCAGTAGGCTTGAAAATAAGGTTGTGCAAGGTGGATAGCTGAATAAAGGCAAGTTGGTAGGGTAGTTCAAGCCAATTTAATTCTAGGAGTGGTTTACAGTGGTGTGTGTGATTTTTAAAGTTTGTGGCAAACTTTGCAACTTTGTTGTAGCACTGCTCCAACTCTCTTAGGGTAGAAGTTTGTAAGTTAGTTAGGATAGGGGCACCATAAAGAATAGAGGGAACTGTTTTTGCCAGGGTAATTTCAGTTGCTGCAGTAAAGAACTGTTTGTTTCTATATAAGAGTCCCAGTTTTTGATTAGTTTTCTTTATATTTTGCTGTATATGGGGGTCAGATGAAAGTTTGTCAATGATAACACCTAGAAGTTTGGTTTCCTGCACTATTTCTATGGCAGTGTTGTAAAATGAAATGATCAGTGACAAGGGAGGTGTTTTTTGGGATGAAAGAGTACTAGTTTTGTCTTCTTTGAGTTAAGAAAGAGTTCGGCATTTCTTAGCCAGGATTCTACTGCTGTAAAGGACTGCTGAGTGTTTGAGAGTAGTTCTGGTAGTGATTGAGCAGTGCAGATTATGGTGGAATTATCAGCATATTGAATGAGGATCCCAGAGTGAGAGGCAGTGTGAAGGCTGGTTGTGAAAATGTTGAAGAGTAGGAGTACTAGGATGGAGCCATGGTGGACTCCATTAGGGTCATGGAGAAAGGTTGAGAGTTTGCAGGACCATTTCACTGCTTGTTTATGATCCTTGAAGTGGCTCTGAAACCATTTTACTGTGTTATGTGAGAAGCCTAGGTCAGACAGTGTGTTCAAAAGTAAGGGGTGAGACACTGTGTCAAAGGCATTGGAGAAATCAAGGAATACTGTGGCTGTATAGCATCCTGCATCTCTGGCCTTGTTCACGGTGTCTGTAAAAGATAATAGGGCTATAGCTGTGCTGTAGCTAGGTCAGAAGCTATATTGGGTTTTGGTTAAATGATTGTTTTGCAATAGATATTGCATTACCTGCTGATGGATACCGCTCAAGAATTTTGGATATGGGTGACAAGATGGATATAGGATGGAAACTGGATGGATCAGGAGTGTTGCCTCCTTTGTGGATGGGGGTGATGTGAGATTGTTTCCATATGGTAGGTACTTCTGACTCAGATAAAGACCTATTTATAAGGATACTGATTGGGTAGGTGACTGAGTTAGCAGCCAGTGTGAGGTAGTATGGGGGGATTGTCAGCTGAAGTAGAGCAGGGTTTTAGTTTTTGTAGCAGTTTCTTAATGGTGTCAGTGGGTATGGGCTGAAATGAGAATGGGGTTTGTATGACATTATGTTGAGTTTGAGGGTTAGTAAAGACAGGGTTAGAAGTAGCTGATGGCTTGGGTTCAGTGTCTGAATAGGTTGAAGGGTGGGGGTCAGCATTAGGGATGTTAGTTAGTGGGTCTGAAATTGATTTTATGAAGTGCTTGTTAAAGTTTTTGGCTATTTGTGATGGAGGGGTATCAGGTGATAGGGTGTGCTCTCCATTTCTTTCAAGGTTAAGTAGAGAAGATATGGAGTGCCAAAATTTACTGGGGTTGATTTTATGCTGGAGTTGAAGCTGGGAATAATATGACTTCTTATCTCTGTTGATTAGTTTTGTCTTGTCACTTTGTTGTGTAGTGTTTTGAAATTAACATGATTTTGTTCATTTTTGTTTTGTTTCCAGGTTGACCAGGCCAGGTCCCTTTGCTTCATCAGGTGTTTACATTCCTTAGACAGCCATGGTGCTTCATCAGGTGTTTACATTCCTTAGAGAGCCATGGTGCTGAGTTCTTTTTGATTCTTTTCATACGAATGGGAGCTGGTGTACTAAGTATGTGAAGGAAGGGGTTATTAAAGTACAGTACAGCAGCATTAAGGGGTAATTGTTTTAGGGGTGTTCAGTCTATTTCATGTGAATGGGAGCTAGGGTATTAAGTATGTGAAGGAAGGGGTTATTAAAGTATAGTACAGCATCATTAAGGGGTAGTTGTTTTAGGGGTGTCCAGTCTATTTCATGTGAATGGGAGCTAGGGTATTAAGTATGTGAAGGAAGGGGTTATTAAAGTATAGTACAGCATCATTAAGGGGTAGTTGTTTTAGGGGTGTCCAGTCTATTTCCTGTAGGAGACTGTTGAATTTATGCTGACAAAAATTAATTGAGTTCCTAACTGATTTTATAGTGTGTACTCTTAGTTGTTTGAAGTTTGTTCTAAGGGAGTAAGCTGGCAGATGATCACTCAGGGAGCTAGACAGTGTTACCAGAAGAGGGGTAATTAGCAGGGTAGGATACTAGAATCCAGTCTAAGGTGGATTGGCAGGTAAGATCTTTGCTGTATCTTGCTGGAGCATTTATAAGATGAGAAAAAACATACAGATGTATACTATTTGTGGGGGAGTTTAAAGCTATGGTTTGCCAATCTATATTTACGTATCCCAATATTATTGTTTCAAGGTTTATTGTTTGGGATGTACAGGATAAAATATTTTCCAACACTAGTATATTGTTACCTGGTGGGATATATAGTACTATTATGCAAATTATTTTGATATATTGAGGTTCAAATGGAGAATAGTACCTTAGCACTGGAAAAGATGGGTATATTACTGGTATAGGGTGTGATATTGAGTGTAGAAGGATATAGAATTGCTATCTCCCCCCTTTTTTTAGATCTAGCTCTTCTTGTTATTGCAAAGTTTGGAGGTATTATTTCTGAGTCTTTTAAATTGTGATGTAGCCATGTTTCAGTAAGGGCTAGTATGTCAGGTTTATTTTGATCAATCCAGGCATGCAATGGGGCTATTTTACTACATATACTTCTAAGGTTAACTGTAAGTATGTTTAAAGTTTTGAGGTTACTCTTGTGGTTAGGATTAGAGGGTGGGCCAGGGTTAGGATGTATATCTCCACATTTGAGTACATAGGTAATGAGGAATGCATACCATGGGATGTGCTTTTTATTCTTAGGTGAGACTACTGGTGTCAAGTGTGGTTTCATAGGAGGTGAGGAGGCCAGTTTGTGGTTTGAACAAAATGGGAGGGTATAGGAGAAAAGCTGGGAGGAGATACGTGAGAAGCTGTGTTGTTTATTGTGAGAGGGTTAGAGGAGGTTGTGGATGTGTATTGGTGTGTGTGGGGTATGGGAAGATATACCTGTAGTGAGGTTGAGAATTAAGACTAAAGAGGCTGGGCAAGTTAGGAGGAGCATGTTAACTGTGATGGTGGGTTTAAACATAGTAAAAGTTGGATTTGTGTGTTTAAATGAAGTATCAGGTGTCAATAAAGACTGTTATCATGTGATATGTGTGCAGCTGAAGGTAAGGTTGGAAATATTTTGACTTCAGAGTGGGCTTTGATAATGTGGTTAGGTGTTTTACCTTGCAGTTTGTGATAAGGATGGATTGGAGAGATGTGATTGGTCAGTAGTAAAATTATGGTGCAATGCTAGTTTGTGTGTATAGTAGAAGAGAAGGTGGTAAGACTGGAGTTAGTTTAAAATACTTTCAGGTGGTGATTGTATTTTGATGGCAAAGTAGAGTATTATGCAAAAAAGTAGAGTAGAGGGCATGTGAATTCAAGGTGATGGATGTAAGGGAGGGCACATAAGTTTGGCTAAATAAAAGAAAGTAAGGTGTGCATGAAATGTGGATGTGGACAAGGTAGAGTTGTATATAATTGGATCATAGGAATGAGGGGAAGTGGTTTGCTTAGGATAAGAGTAGAGGTGCTGGGAGAGGGTGGGATATGGGGGAAGGGCAGAGGAGCAGAGTGAGTTGAGCAAACGGAGCGGGAAGAATCCCGCCAGATGTTTTACCACCATAAACAATCAGTGAGGTAGGATGTTCATGAATACAAAAGACAAGTTGTCTAAACTCTAAATACTTGTCTCGAGTCACAGCATCTAATTTTATAGATGCTCTATACTCAGGATACCTTTTCTCCTCACTGTTTCTTGACTTTTCCAAGGCATTCGGTACTATCTCCCACCAGCTTCTTCTGACCAAACTCTCCAATTTAGGCATAGCTCCCCCTACCCTAGGCTGTTTTCCAAACTACCTTACAGGTAGACAACAACCAAACAGATGGCACCAATCCTTCTTTCCTTTCCTCAGCATCAATACTGGAGTCCCACAAAGGTCCATACTAGGTCCACTGTTCTTCAGCATTTTCATTAATGATTTACATTACAGCATATCCCATGCTAATGTCATCCAATATGCAGATGACTCCACCATCATCTGCATGGCCAAAACTATTTCTTAAACTCACTCAAAATGCCTTCACCTCCACTGAAACGTGAATGTATAATAACCATTTAACCCTAAATGCTAGTAAAACCAAACTCCTGTTATTCACCCCCCCCAAAAAACAACACCCCTAACTAAAAATGAATTTGCCATCAACTCACTCAGCAACACTTGCCTTAGAGTAGTCCAATATATCAAACTTCTAGACATCATCATAGATGAACACCTAACTTTCGACCAGCATATTAACACAAACATCAAAAAAATCCCGTCAGAAACTATACATCCTGTATAGGCACAAACACTTCCTCACCTATGCAGCAAGACTGTCCCTTGCCTCTTCCTTTCTACTTCTATCCTTGCTCTATGGTGCACCTCTCCTTACTAATATACAGTCCTCTCTTAAATCCAAATGGGACTCATGCTACAATAAAATCGCAAAATGTGTAACTGGCCCAAACACTCCTCCCACCACTGCATATCACTCCAGCATCTAAACTACCTAGAACTTCCTCAACATCTAACATACCTGCAACTAACCACAGCTCATAAGCTAATCTATAAAACTTCTAGTTGTCCTGCCCTCTCCTCTCTGTTCACCATTGATCACCCAAATAGACCTCTGTGATCAGTCAATCAGATGCTCCTTAATGTAGCAAAACCTAACCTTTCTACTGGTCAAATGCATTACGCATATGCTATAGCAAAACTATGGAATGGTCTTCCTCCTTTAATTAGGTCTGTTAGCAACCATGAAACAGCACCTGTTCTCCCATTGGCTATGTACACATACCAGAACTGACTATAAAAAAAACAATATTCCTAGCCTTCCTACTTTCCCTCCCCATCTCACTTATGACTTATGGCTCAGAATCCACATATATATATATATATATATATATATATATATATATATATATATATATATTCATTACTTCCAACTTACTAAGTCCAACATGTGCCACACATAATTTACTATATCAGCTACCTACTACATCTGTTATTCAGTTTTGATGCCTGTATAGGAGTAGCTCTAAGGCTATACCTTACTGTCAAGAATCTTTAATCTGCTGCTCTCCATCTTTTCCTCTCTACTGCAAAATGTCACACATTCGCTATTATCCTGTGTCATCAGTTGTATTCTTGTTTGGCCTGCATACTTAAAATCTAACATTTGTATAACTAGTATTATCTACTTTATTGTGTCACCTATTCTGTAATGTAGTGTTCTGTACCATCACTGCTTGATTTCTGTATTTTGATTCTTTAGCTTTACCATGTTGTTTGTTTTTGGAGCTTTTATTCCTGGGCTTCTACTGAAAACAGGCTTACCCTGGCCCAGTATACCTCCCGGTAAACAAATGCACATAAATAAATAAATAAATAAATAGGCAGATAATTATCAAAACACCAAGGTGATTTATTCAGATAGACATGTGGTCTTTTCACTTGTACAGGCCCATCAACATCAGGCCACCAAAAACACACGTGGTACATGTATCTTTAGTCAGTAAGGGCGATCACTAGCCTTTGCCTGCAACTGCCTGCTGTTATGACTGAAGTGTATACTCACCTGTTGTTTATGTTTCACTTTAACCTACAGGTTCTGCTTTACACTGGTTGCTTCACTCCCCAAACAAGGAGGACAGACCAGGTAAGACATTCTATATTGTTGCTCTAGTGTAATATTGCTAGATACAACTCTGACCTTCATGACTGATGTGGTCTTGTTCACCTGCATAGAACACTTGCAATCTGAAAAATATCACCCCCCCATCTGGTCTCTGTATATCTTATTTGCTGTGTGTTACTCATCATTTTAAATGCTACATGATGCTGTGTTAGTGCTTATAACTGACTTGTGTGCGTCTCTCTCTTTACATGACATTGGAATTTCAATCCTCACAACCAGCAGTGGAGTCAGAGAAGCATGTCAGATATGTTATCATGTATGTCTGTTGTAACAATATCATTCATATATGTTTGCTATGTGACCGACATGGTTTATCTCTGCTCTATAGGGTCCCTGCATTGCCCACAGCCATGCCAACCCTGTTAGTCCATATCACCATAATTATTCAATGTAGTTAGAAACTTATCCAATTGTATAAGTCATATCTTGTTTCATTTGACTTCTGTAAAGATATACAACATGTCTCATTTGTCTCTATTTGCAGCACATCCACTTCCTGCTTCCTCCAGAAGCCAGTCCACTGATCCCGATGTGGGATGTGATGTGCCTCACTCTGGTAGTATGGCCAGTGGCATGCAGGGAATTGCATTGGGTTCATTGTCCAGCCCAGAATGGAATGTATAGCATTTAACAGGGGGGATAGTGTGGCTGGCCATTCTGATGATGTAGGGGTATCAAATATTGGACCTGTGCTACTGTTGTGGTGCAACATTATGTGAACAACACTATTTCATCTGTGTACTTCTATATAAGTAGCTTGTCATGACTCAAAGGTGTAAGCCAGACACTGCCTTGTTGCCTGGGCTAGAACATAGAGCTGCAGCCTCCATTAGCCATGCCTATTTCTTCTCACCCTCATGTCCTCCTGATCATCATGTGATAGTTTTGATAGCTCCATATCAGACATCTGAGGTTCTTGGGGTAGGTCACTCTCACCTATGGATGGCTGGCCACTGTGTTCTGATGATAGCATGTTGTACAGCATGGCACACACAGTGACCATCTGTAATGCTTTTTCTGGTATGTATTAGAGTGCACCCCTGGCTGTGTCCAGGCATCTGAACCTTGCTTTCAGCATGCCAAAAACACACTCAGTAATGTTCTGTGTCACAGTGTGCACTATGTTGTATGCATCCTCAACAGGCATTCATGGGGCTCTGTATGGAGTCATAAACTAAGGCTCCAGTGCAAAATCACAGTCACCTGTTTGTAGAGGTATGAAAAAACACGTGTAGTCCTCATGCTTACTGTTGACATGTATGGATAATGCTTACATTATTGAAGTGGTCCTGTACCTACCAAGAAAGAACCCCTTCTGAATGTCACTATGTTGGAAAGCAATCCTCAGACAGCTTTCTCTCCAAATTGTCACACCATTCACACTACCAGGGTGTGTCACCATTATATTGTTATCGAGGCTGTCTGTAGAGCACACAACCTGACAAGTGAGTAATGGCCACATCTTTTTATTGATGTACCATTCAGCATTAGGTATTGCTGTGGTTTTGGTTGGGATGTTTGAGAAATTAGTTCCACCAAGGACATGGGGATGATGGCAGTGGCAAAAAACTGCTGCATTATAGTTCTATACTCCATGGCTTTTGTTGAGAAGTGTATGTATTCATCTACTTTCCTGCATATTACTTCATGGAACTGCTTTCCTTCACAATACTTCTAGGAACTGCACTAGAATGTGACTGCTGGCTGTCTGGGACCCTTCTGTGGCATTGCCCATCTGCCACTGAAATGTCCCAGAAGCTAGTATATACAGACTCAGACACACTTTTGTTTCTATCATTACTGGGCTAACCCACAGACTGAGTGCATGTGTGGGGTACACACATCCTGCACACAACCTGTACCAGCTCTCTATTTAACCTATCTGTCTATTATTTCCTGATCAGAGAGTGGCTTAACCGTAATCTGGCTCAACACCTACTGACTGCCTTCTGGAATGCATTAGCAGATCATCTTCTATTATGACTTACAGCACCCCAGCCTGTTGTTATGCATTTAATGTGGTTTGCTTTATCTTTTGAGTTATATTTTCTGGAATCCACAGGATTGCTTTGAAAATCAGAATAAATTATAGTGTAAATGGTAAGTACAAATGTCTTCTGATGGCTGCTTTCATGAAATTGTTGGTGAACTAGTCCATCACATTTTATTTTGTTTAGGCACACACACTGCATTTTGGGATCTGGTGGGCATACAGAGTCCAAAATCATCCTACACTGAATAGATTATTACTTGCTCTTGTTTTACTATTTGTTATGGAATCACATCTACCACTGCTACGCCACCATCTTCTCCCTGTGCATCGTCTGCAACTTTCTTTTGGAATCCAGGCTTTAATTCAACACCTCAGCATTATCATACATTGAAATGGATGGTCCCCACCCCACCCTGTCTGATGATATAATCTCAGGGGCAGGGTGGATTATGCAGTTTGATATATCTGCCCCTTATTCAGTACTTCCTCATCACACCACTGTATTTTTATATTGCATAATGATAATTTTGTTAAAACTTTATTGATAATTTAAGACATGCTATTTTAGTATCAAAAATGCACCATGCTAGCTCAAACTAATATTTTTTTATCTTTTTGAAACATGACATGACATGACTGCAGCTTTTAATAATTTCTGCAAATGTTCTGTCTCATACTATAACTTAGCTGGTGCTCCAAACCTGTCACTTGTAAGGATTAATTATTATATTGTAGTAAGTCAAACAATTACTGAAACAAATGCATTAATTCTTTAAAAACAACTTTTTCTGCTGTGTTTGCTCTTTACTGTACTAGATCTTTGCTTTTTTCCAAATTTGTTTATAGCTTTATTTTCTGCACATACTATCGTAAAACCGGATTGTATATTAACTGACTGCAAGCTTAAATAAACAAAAACAGCATAAATATTAAACAAAAATTCAAGAAACTAGCCAATAAAGGAGTAGATATTTATTGGTTTGAATCTGAGATCTATAGTTTAGAAATATGTCTAGCAACCAAATCCTGCTGTAAAGATCATTACTGAATCATCGACTTTGGAGGTTTATCCTTTACTCATGCCATTACATTTAAGATGGCCAGCTCATTCATCACTTGTAAAACATAATATCTAACAGAAAGATGATAACAAAATGACCTCCAGAAGATATGAATGTCAGAAGTAAAAAAAAAAAAAAAAACTGAAATAGCAAGCATTTCTTGTAGCATTTTACAACCCAACCCATAAATTTCCAGAATGTCACAAAGTCGGAAGCTGTTTCCAGAAGCTTCTGAAAATTCATTACATTATGGAAGCTTTATTTAACTATAGTGCTAGATCCCAGTATCCTAATTTTAAGAATCATAACCTGCTGCCCAGAGTGCTATGTATTTCCCAATCTGCACTTGCATGTGCACGCACACACACACACACACACACACACACACACACACACACACACACACACACACACACACGCGTGTGGGCAGACACTCGAGTACATTTCTGTCACTGTTCTTGCCTCAGTGGTGTCTTTGGAATTGGTCAGACTAAATTAATTTGTCTTGAAGGAGCAAAATATGAGATCATGAACAAGGGGTGGGCAATATTTGTGGAAAATCAGTGCAGTGTATATCTCGACTATTAGTGAAATGCTATGTTAAGTAAGAATAGATAGCAAAAAAAAATCTAAGGATGATTCCCAAAAAAAGTTAAGCAGAAAAGATGCAAGTGCACCAAGCCACTGTGTGTGAAAAAGATAGAAACGTGCCCAACTTTGGGAAATATGAAATACAGCACACCTGCAGATGTGAAGAAGTGAAAGCACAGAAGGGTTTTCAGAGCAGGTTTGCAGCATGTCACTAGTGTACAGTGCCTGAAATGTGAAAAAAATATATAAAAAATCCTGCAAGAGAAGGAAACTGCTACACAAGGTTTTAAAACATGTGATAACAGGCATCAACAGCTATTGGAGCTGCAACACTTCTATGAACATATAAATAACAGTGTCAAGACCATTTGTATCAGTGAAAATGGGAGGAAAAGTACATGCAATAGTCTTAGAGATTAAGGAGATGTTTAATCAAAGCAATAGCAGCACTGAAAACAGAAATCATGCAACTATAAATGTACCATCCGTAAATATGTAACAGGAATGCAAGCAAGTGACAAATGCAGTCAAGCAACACAATGCTTACACGTGAAGAATTGCATCAGAATACAGAGGGAGCACAGATGTCTTAGGAAGAAGCATATTAAAAATGCATTATGTATACAGTAAGCGTAAATTAAATGGCACATGTGATACAGACCGGGATTGGATATCACAATGTCAAATTATTTATGCACTCTAGCACAGCCTGAGTTTTATACCAGACAGATGATATAAGAATTAGACAGTGCATGATGTAGAGGCAGTTTATACAGAGCTCTCCACTTGTAGGGAATCAGAATGGTGACTTAACTTGCACAAACTTGGAAAGCCAGTTCATTGGTAGTCCAAAATGCACAATACTGGTATGAATATGAATGAAGGCTCAAAAGAGGAAACAGAAGGGCCACATTAGAAGGGGAAGTCATTACAGGATGGTCAGACATGACAATGTGTATCTATAACATACTCAAACTGGCACACTTGTGAAAAAGTGTACATGTCACTATATCAGATGGAGATTCACAAGTGTGCAGGTCTCTAGTGTAGCAAACGTCCATAGCAGGCATCCAAACTTTAGAAAGTTAGAGACAATATGGAGGCAACATTAACAGTAGGTGCATGTCTATACTGAGAATGTGCAAAAAGATGGTCTATGTTTGTCTATCAAAAATACAAACTCTCAAATGACTAAATACTGTATGTAAAACATTGCTATAGAAAATTACCAAATATGTGAAACTTCAAAAATCAGTTCATTGAATAGTCATAGCTGACCAACGTTGCAAACACAAATGACCAAGATGGTGGGGGGGTTCACCCCCCCATACCCACCCTAACTATATATACCTACTCCAAGATCCAACTACAGTGAGGAATAAGGCAAATTTTGAAAGGCATTATATGAAGAGTACATCCCCAGCTAATAGCCAGAGAAAGTACATACTGCAGAATTGCCCTAACATTTGACAACATGGTAGTGAGAAACTCTCATCAAACTGTCTTTGAATCTTGCAGGACACGCATGAGGTAGAATGATAGTATCTGAAAGCAACAGGACAAAATGTAAGAAAATAGTATAACCTTTAGCTGAAACAGTTAAACTGAAAGTCACTGGTATAGACCACGTTGGATACATATGTGAAAAGTACCATACGGTTTCTCTGTTGTCCATATAGACTACTATAACATAAATATCAATGAAATCCAACAAAATACCCTTTGATAACATCAGCCAAGATCAAGAATATCTAAAATAATAATTTTAACTGCCAGTTATATTAGTGTGTGTGTGTGGCCAAGAACATTGACAGTTACAGCAAGAAATGACATTTACAAACTGTCTACCCTGTTTATAACTGTGTTGGTATGGGGGAAGGACCGGTTCTTCTGTGTATACATACTGCATAATATATACCAAAATAAGCAGTGTGGGTGTACCGATGTATAGTTTGCAACCACCAACATATAGCTCCCAACAAAATTAAGGGCAAAAAATAAAAAACACTGACGCAAGAAATATTGTTCTTAGTATTATCCATTCCATCTGATCCAATCAGCAGGCGTACCAAACCCATATTATGTAAGATAGCCTTCAACAAAGAAGGAAATCAAGTTCATTTATACTTATATTTCTAATCTGAGAACATCACATGTAACCTTGAACTTTTCAAACAGAGGAGGCCTTACCTTGGGTGGAAATGTCCAGTGTGTGGCTATCAAAATACAACTTCCAACCAAATCAAGACCCTAAGTTCAGCAAGACCACTGCCAAAAGAAACAAAACTCTGTCCTTGTCTCCAGTAGCCAATACAGATCAGTAGTAGCAGGTCCACAATGTAGGAAAGTCTGAAGTTTAGAAAGAAGACAAGTTAAAGTATACACTGTGGTATACAACTAATAATAATATGGAAAATACGGAGTGAAAATCTATCTGAAAGATAGTATGATTAGTGTGTATAACCGTAAAGTATGCAAAAAAATCTCTGATGCCATCAGACATACTACATTTAATGTTCAATGCTATCGAGGTACATTTCCATGGACAACACAGCCACCAGTTCTACAGCAAAGCAGCATAGATATGCAACATGGAGCTGGGAGGGATATAGCTGTCACCCAACTCAGTAGTTCAGCAGTTTGGATTGACTCAATCTGCTCTGCATGCTTTGTAATCTTGTCAATGTTTTGTAACTGCCTGGCTGCCTACTCATCCACATGATCCTATCACTCCTAATTTACATTATGCAATTTATAAATGAATAGACATTTAAAGTATTGTTCTTTGCAGGAGGTATACCCCAGTCTGGGGACTTCAAAATACATTTAAGTCTGAGATTTCCCTGTCTCAGAGTAATGGGACTAGTGTATTCTTTTTAATTTAGTGCAGCTTTGGAGGTAGTATATGTAGTAATTGGGGATGTGAGGACAAGGCTCCTACATTGGATGTGATTAAAAGGGGGTGCATTCCCATTCCAAAACAACAGTTGTTTATCTTTTAATATTAATGTAATATATAGGTATTGAATCAAGCTAAAAAAACAGTCTGATCTGGCTGTCCTGTGCAGGAAACTGGCTAGCAGGATGACACAACAGGTTGATAAACTCTGGCTAACGTATGGATGACATTATGATACATACATTTTACACACTATTTTGACAGTCCTTCTGTGATGTAACAGTCACAATGAGGTGTCAGCAGTACAAAGTGGATGCAGCCTTTAGAAGGGACTGACAGCATCTGCAAACATTTGTGCTCGGGTACACAAGAGATCTTTCATCAATCAATGTATTATAATACCCCACCATGGCCATCTGTCTATATCATCTCAACATCTTGTACAATTACTACATCTTGTTTTATGTAGACATTCCATGAAGTCCCCTTCCCACTCTGACTCGTTAACATTTTTTCTTCCAGTGGGAATTTCTCCCTTACAGATTTCATGCATGAAAGAAATATCATATCATGGAATCAGCACAAAAGCATACATCTGCATGTTAGAAATTAAGATGATTGGAGTTAACTTTGCTGGATATCGCAGTCCTGTCTTATAGAGTTCTCTCTGTTGCTGCCACTGATTTTCATTATATATTATTGCTGTACTGCGTAAGTGCTGATGTCATTATATATTATTGCTGTACTGCATAAGTGCTGATGTCATTATATATTATTGCTGTACTGCATAAGTGCTGATGTCATTATATATTATTGCTGTACTGCATAAGTGCTGATGTCATTATATGTTATTGCTGTACTGCATAAGTGCTGATGTCATTATATGTTATTGCTGTATTGCATAAGTGCTGATTACATTTTATCTTAATTAACATCTTGTATGCACATCTGATATGCAGTATACATAGTCTATGAATATGGAGGTATGGTCTTTGATGCCCATTGTATATCCTGTGTGCAGAGTACTATATACAGCTCTATAAGCATTTTTATTGTTGCATGTAATTATATTCCCGTCTGTATGCATTTCTTTACTGTACCATGGCACTGTATACATGTAGCCACAGTGGTGCAGCAGTTAGCATTGTTGCCTCACAGTAGGAGGTTTTCCTGTTTGATTCTCAGCTGTAGTGCCTTCTGTATGGAGTCTGCATGTCCTCCCTGCTGTCGAGTAATGTCAGAAAACATGCAGGTAGGTGCGTGTGTGAATGGGTGTGCCTTCTTTGAAAGTTGGGTGTTGGGCTGGCAACTCAGCACCATAAAAATCCACTGCCAATCATTAACAGACCGGAGTTCCC
This sequence comes from Protopterus annectens, assembly GCF_019279795.1. Lineage (NCBI taxonomy): Eukaryota > Metazoa > Chordata > Ceratodontiformes > Protopteridae > Protopterus > Protopterus annectens. Next base: position 1,849,104,322 of record NC_056728.1, read on the forward strand.
CTAACCGGGAAAGGCCGAAAGGCAAAACAGATCATGGCACTATATACATCTCTATACTGTGCATATGGCACTATGTACATCTTTCTACACATTTATTTGCTGTTACTTGGCATTATATCCATCTTTACACACTCCTTTATCATATCATGACACCATCTACATCTCCATACATATCTTTTTACTGTGTACATGGCACTATATACTTCTATATACACATTTATTATTGTTACATGATAATATATGCATCTCTATTCACATCTCTTTACTATACCATGACACTATATACATCTATATACAGTACACATCTTTACTGTTACATGACATTATATAAATCTAAGCAAACATCACTTCACTGTTACAAGGTATCATATACATCTCTATACACATCTCTTTACTGCTGCATGGCATTATATATATCTCTGTAGATATCTCTTTACTGTTATATGGCATTACAGACATTTATATACACATCTTTCTTCACACTGTACATGACAGTACCAAATACTGGGTCTGTGCAGAGAAAGTCTTTGTTTATCATTTGCTGGAGCCTTTTTTTTACATTTTCCAAACCATTTTGGATTTACTGGTTGGATATATATCAGTGTAGCCTTCTTGCAGAGTATTAACATTTTTTTTATCACTTCTGAGTGCTGCTCTCATCTATCTGTATATCTATCTATCTATCTATATAAATTTTGTGACTTTCATTGCATAAACCTTTTTATCAAAAGTCAAAAAACAGAAAAGAATTCGAAAAAAATGCAGCTTCTCAAAAGAAGAAAACAGTGAATACCATTTAATCAAAACTTAATAAAAGACCTAACTGCATTAAAACATAACACACTTCTATCATCTATAGTAAAAACATATACAAATACTGGCAAAATCCAGCATTACTATAATTGCCAATACAGATCTACCTAGAAAAGTAGCAATGCCATGTCAAACCTACTTACAACGTAGAGAGTAAAACCCACTCACCCCCTACCAATAACCCCAGACACCACACATTCAGTAAAGCATACTTCAAGAAGTTTCATATTTGATCACCGCATTAACAGTCCATCACAAACAATGCGGTAGGCAATGAAACGTACATTCAAACAAATAAACTAATATATATATCTATATATATATATATATATATATATATATATATATATATATATAGTTTGTGCGTGTATGTGTGTGTGTGTGTGTGTGTGTATATAATAATATATATATATATATATATATATATATATATATATATATATATATATATATATATATATATACTGTATATATACATACAGACACACACATATATATATATATATATATATATATATATATATATATATATATATATGGGTTCCGTTCAGAAGCTCGAAATACTGAAATCTCGAATTTCAGTATTTCGAGCCAAGAAGCCAAATCTACATAATAGCAAAAGTTTAGAAGCGCAAAATTCAAAACCTCGAATACCGGAGGTTTTGAATTTCGCGCTTCTAAAAGTTTGCTATGGTTACGTATTCAGGTAAGTGTGTGTGTGTGTGTATATGTGTGTGTGTGTGTGTGTCTGTGTGTGTGTGTAGTAAAACCACAAAATTCAAAACTTCCGGTATTCTAAGTTTTGAATTTCGCGTTTTTTAGTTTCCATTGTTTTGTGGATTCCACTTCTTGGGCTCGAGATACTGAAATTCAAGATTTCAGTATTTCGAGCTTCTGAAGTGAATCCATATAAATATACATATATATATATATATATATATATATATATATATATATACACATATTTACATCCCTATCAGATAACCAAGTTTTCAGAAACTTGAAATTCACATGGTTGAGACCATACGATCGAGCTTATGAAAACCTGAAGCTTTTGAATGGAGAGTGCGATACAGTGAATACTGGGAAATTTATCCTTTTCCCCACTGCAGTACGATCTCATAGTTTATATATATAATTTGCAAGGTAGATTTTTGTAGTTTTTTTGAAGTTCGAGTTTTTGGAAAATCAATCATATGGTGTCAACAATATGAATTTTGAGTTTCTGAAGACTCAATCTTCTGACATAGACCTATATATATATATATATATATATATATATATATATATATATATATATATATATATATATATATATATATATTTATGTATATATATATATATATGTATGTATATTCAAAGATTTAAAGAAACCTTTTGTCATTTAGGACCACACAAGTGCAGTCTATACAAAATTACAAATGTCAGCTCATGAGAGAAATGCAGTGCAATAACATAGATACAGCAGTATCAGAGAATAACATTAGGAAGAATATAACAGCATGTGTGACATGCAAGAGGTAGTTCACATTACATAAACATACTCAATACCCATATCCCATTATCCAATGATAAATAAAAAATAAATACCCACCACAAAGCCCCTTCAACGTTAATATAAAGAATAGATAGTGACTAGTGAATAGCAGCTGTTTAGTTACCATATTGCACTTGTTAACCTTTAGCCATGACTCAGTATAGCCATCATATTGCATAATAGTAATACTGGCAATAATTGCTCAGAGCAGCAGGTTTAAATGGAAAAAAGAGGCTTCAATGTATCAGGTACTATGGTTGGTGTCTGAGTTAATAAGTCTCCCAGCTGTAGGATACAAACTGTTCCTCAGTTTGGTAGTCCTACAGCAGAAGCTGCAGCATCTCCTTCCAGACACACATTGTGAGAACCAGTCCTGGGCCGAATGGGTCAAATCAGCTAGTATTTTGTATGTTCTCTTTCTTGCTCTTGTAAGAAGAGCTCCTGAATAGAAGGCAGGCTTGTGCTCAAGATTTTGTCAGTCACCCTCACCACCCACTGTAGTTTCTTCTTCTTGTTGCTGAACCATGCCATGAAGTTGCTAGTGAGGATGCTGTCTATAGCTCCCCTGTAAAAAGTGGTAAGAGCAGACAGTGGGAGCCTGGCCTTTTTGAGCTTTCTCAGGAGGTGAAGCCTCTGTTGAGCCTTCTTGACTATATGGTTGGCATTAAAGGCCCAGGAGCCTGGTTGTTTTGACATATGTATATGTGTGTGTGTGTGTGTGTGTGTGTGTGTGTGTGTGTGTGTGTGTGTGTGTGTGTGTGTGTGTGTGTGTGTGTGTGTGTGTATATATATATATATATATATATATATATATATATATATATATATATATATATATATATATGGATCTACTTTAAAACATCGACATGCAAAACACCGACGACGAGAACACCGAGATAAGAAGATCGACACCTGAGATGACCGACAGTTTAAAAGCATGAAACTTCACATGCCCGACAAACCACAATCCCGACAATCAACAAAACAAATACCTTTTCCAAAAAACACACACACAACACAAGCACAACAAAAACCTTACAAACCTATACTAAACCTTACATACACAACTATCTTTGCATTAACCTTAACCCAAACCTTAACCCTAAGGTCCGTCACTATCACACACTCACTTAACCCACGCCCTAACCCTAGCTCAGTTAACCACCCCTAAGCCTAAAGTCTGTCACTATCGCACACCTACCTTACCCGCACCCTAACCCTAACTCACTTAACCCGCCCCTAACCCTAAAGTCTGTCACTATCGCACACTTACCTTAACATGTCAGTTTTCTCAGCGTCGGGCTTTTAAACTGTCGGTCATCTCAGTTGTTGATCTTCTGGTCTTGGTGTTCTCGTCATCGGTGTTTTGCATGTCGGTGTTTTCAAGTAGACCCATATATATATATATATATATATATATATATATATATATATATACACACAAAATACATATGATATGCTAAATGACTGTAACACAACACCATTACATAGACCACAAAATGTCGAAACTCACAATGCTGAAAAATCTAGGTTCACATTTATTATTATATATACCAAATTTCAGATCAAACTACAGTGGGAAAGGGGATACACCACTTCCCACTGTACCACAATTTCATTGGCTTTTCAGATTTGGCCTTTTGTGTTTGGAAAAATCCCATTTGATGTTCTGATCTTTCAATTTTATGAATGTGACCCCTCCTGGACTGCATACCTAGTAACGACCTATGAATCTAGATGATCATCAGCAAGCTCATATCAAATGGCATTAACTAGGAATACATTTTTCATACCTACCCACTCCTTTACAAATTGTAACAGTGCACATATAAAGGACTATTTTTGCAAATGCATGTCAAAGTTTAGTTTGAGATGATAAAGTGCAATGCAGTGTACTTATTTCCAAGTGAAAGTAACAGTAAATGTCAAGTAAAATGTATGTATATGCTTAATGTAGGAAGTAACAAGGTAGCTATTTCAGTGCCCCCTCCTCCAGTCAAGAAGTGTTAAAGCTTTTATAGCGTTACAGACACATCTTCATGCTGTTTTATGTTTGTTATATGTATATGGTAATGATATGAGGGGTAAGATAAAATCTAAAATGAGAAATAAAATACTCTTTAGTCAAAGCAAACCTCATTGTTGACCAGATATACACAGCAGTAGAAGCTGAACAAAATTACGTTGCTTTTGTCCCCGTGCAAGACATAACAATGAACACATAGCTTAAATGACAGTCAGACTAATGCACATACAGTAATAATTAAAATATTAACAACACAATAAATTACCACAATTGGACAGGAAGACATTACACAATATTATACTAGTAGGGATCCAAGACTATGACTTTGCATTGTGATTGCTTAGAATATTGCACTTCATCAGTTGTATGATATATTCTGATGTTCGTATTGCACATGTACAGTATGGTGTAGTGACTCACTCCTGACTATTGCACATTTAGGAAGTAAAAGCATAAGAAATCAGGCTAACTGTGCCATTTATTGAAGCAATTTGCCAAAGTGATTACTATAGCTGATACTTCATAGTAAGTGACATATTGATCTAATTATTTGCTGTCATTCCTGGCATTCAAGTTCAGCAGCCTTATGGATAGAGGGAAGGAGTGCCTGTTCAGTCTAGATGGTTTGCAGTGTAAGCTGTGATACTACCTGCCTGAGAAAAGGTGGAAGGATATACCATGGATAGGGTAAGTGGGATCGTTGGTTATCTTCCTAGCCCTTCCCACACACCGAGTCTGGTGCAGATCATCCAAGGATGGGAGCAAAGAAGCAACGACTTTTTCCACTGTCTTCACTGCCCTCAGGAGAACTTTGCAGTCAGATGCTTTGCAGTTTCCATACCAAACTATGATGTTATTTCAGAAGATGCTCTCAATGGCCGCTCTGTAGAAGGCTTTGAGGATGGACTGAGACAGGTTTGCCTTCCTCCTGTAAGAAGTGCAGACGTTGTTGTGCCTTCTTCACTGTGTGGCTAATATGAGTTGAGCAAGATAAGTCATCTGAGATGTGCACATCAGAATCTTGTTTTTTTTTTACTCTTTTCACTGCCACCCCCTTAACTTCCAGTGGTTGATATATCTCCTGAGTCCTCCTGAAGTCTACTATTTGGCTTTAAACATAAACCAAATGAACACCCACAGGATAAGCGTCCTTTCACTCACAAAGACAATAAATAACTCAAACGAATCCTCCAAGAGAAGGGACGGCCAAGGCAACATAAAACAAGAAATAAAAACTTCTGAAGTTTTTATTTCTTGTTTTATGTTGCCTTGACCGCCTACTATTTGGCTCTGCTTATATTTAAGGCTAGATTGTTGCTGTTGCACCAACCTATCAGATGCTCCACTTCACCCTACAGACTGTTTCTTCACCATTTCTGACCAGACCTATGACAGTGGTATCATCTGTGAACTTGATGATTTTGTTGGGTTCATGCTTGGCCATGCAGTCGTGCATCAACGAGGTGAACAGCAGAGGACTCAGGACACAGCCCTGAGGGACACCCATGCTCAGTGTAATACTGATTGAACTGTTATTTCCCACACATACTTTTCGGGATCTGTTGATGAGAAAGTCCAGTATCCAGTTACACAGGGGGTGTTGATGCCCAGCTGGATCAGCTTTGATATCAGATTCAGGGGATGACAGTGTTAAAGGCAGAACTAAAATCGATGAACAGCATTCTGACATAGCAATTCTTGTTCTCTAGATGTGCCAAGGACTCATGAAGTGCTATAGCTATTGCATCAGCCATGCAGCGGTTAGATGTATAAGCAAACTGTAATGAATCCAGTGTTGCACGTAGGCTTGAAGAGATATGGTTCTTGATCAACCGCTCAAAACACTTCATTACTGTTGATGTAAGAGCAACTGGCTGGTAATCATTTAGGCTTGTCAGTTGGGATTTTTTGGGCAAGGGAATGATAGTCGTATTTTTGAAGCAACTGGGTACAATGGCTGTTGCAGGGATGTTTTGAATATATCTGTTAATGCAGTGGACAGTTAGGTAGCACAGTCTCTGAGAACCCTTCCCATAATATTATCAAGACCAGCTGCTTTTCTTGGGTTTACTCACCTCAGGGTTGTCAGAAAATTAGATGTTCTTAGACATAGCACCTCCTCACCATGTTCGACAGGAAGCTTATTTGGCACAGTGTTGTTTTATATACCAAATCTGCTGAAGTAGGAGTTAGTTTATTTCAGAAATTCTGTGTTGTCATCATACGGGGAGGATGCAGACCTGTAGTCAGTTATGGCTTGAATGCTTTGCCAAAGACATCTGGAGTCCCTTTGGTTAGAGAAGTGTCCCTGAATTTTATGACCATAGGTCCTCTTAGCCACCTTTATACCTCTACTTACATTTACTCTGGCTTGTCTTAGGGCATCATTGTCTTTTGATTTAAATGCAGCATTTCCTGCTTTTAGGAGCACATATACTTCACCAGATAGCCAGAGTTTCTGATTTGCATGCATGGTGATACATTTGATGACTGTTATGTCATAGACACATTTTGAAATATAGGTTATTGCAGATTCCGTATATTCCTCCAAGCCAATATGGTGGTTCTTTACAGCTGTGTCTCTAAACACTGACCAGTTTGTACATTCAAAGCAGTCCTGTAGTGCCAAGACTGCTCCCTCAGGCCATATCCTTACTTGTTTGGTTGTAGGTTTGCCCCTTTTCAGCAGTGGTGTGTATGCAGGAAGCAGCATGACGGCCAGATGGTCTGAGTTGCCCAGATGTGGGTAAGGTACTGCTTTGTAGGCCAGTTTTACGTTTGTGTATACCTTATCCAGAGTGTCCCCCCCTCTTGTCGCAAAGTTCACATGTTGATGGTAATGGGGTAATATGGATTTCAATTCAGTTTGATTTAAATCACTTGCCACTATATGGGGAAACTCAGGGTTCTTATTCTGGAGGTCATTTATTGACAGATACAGTGTGTTTTTACAGTGTGTTTCCAATATTCTTGTTTGAGAGGATTGAATTTCTAAGATGACAGCTGCTCAGAAAATGCTTTTGAATTCATATTTTCTTCATTGTGTTTGTTTCATAACTGTATAATTGTTAAAATGCCTTTATTACATAATCATATTTTAATCTGTGATATGGATGTGCATGCATTAATAGTAAAGAAAACAAACCATAGTAGCATTTTCCATTATTTACATGCAATATTCATTAATTTTATTTTTAGCAATTTTCCTGTGTGCATTGTTCCCACAAAGAGACGGCCAAAAACGATCAGATAACACTGGTTATACACACAGAGGTAAATCCAAATTCAAGAAATAACCAGTCGACATGGCAGATACAAGAACTTTAATAAAACAAAAAACTGAAACAAAAATTGTTAAAACTGTTAAAAACAATCCCCCGGATTCACTATGCCTTGCACGGAGTACAGGATCAGTGCAGGAGCTCTAGCAGGCAATATGTCTGCTGCGCAATCCAGGAACAGCCTGCAAGGGCGTGCACGAGAGCTCCTGCACTAATCCTGCACGGACTAAGTCCTTGTATGCAAATTACCCCATTTGCAGGAGAAAGCCATGCAAATGATGTGATTTTGCGATCCAGGAAGCTTGCAACCATTCGTGCAGGACTAGTGCAATCTGCAGAAATGTACTCTGTTAGTAACAGAGTACATTTCTGCAAAATCCAAAATGGAGCTGTGATAGCCCCAAATAAAGGCTGCATATCATTGAGGAAGCATGCCAGTGGCCAAGTATAAGGCCATTGGTATTGCAAACAAAACAAAAAATAAAAAAAATCAACTTTTATTTTTTTTTTTTTAGCCAATCTTGGCTGTTTAAGCATAGGGCAGCAGCGCACAAACAGGATCGGGGGGGGGGGGGGGGGTAACAAAATAAACCTAAATTAAGCATTCTAACGAAAAGCAATATTCTGCCATACAAGTCAATGGCAGGCAGAAGACAACATGGCCAGTGACTAGTGGGTTGATAAGGGGGGAGGCTCAGTGTGTGACATGTAACTATGCATCAGCAGGCAATCCTATGCAAATGAGGGGAATGATAGTGAATCCCAGTTTTCCCCAGCATGTGAGTCAGGTCCCAACAGTGTAAGAGCAGGAATAGCTTGGTGCAAGCCTAGGAGTTAGGTCACATCATGGGGGTGTGTGTCAGGCATACTGTAAGCGAATTGGAGCCCTGTGGCTTGGGTTTGCTCCTAGCTTAGCACAGCTAACCTAGGGGGTGTGTCTAAACTTGCTTAGCATTCTTTACAAAGCCTAAGCGGGTGTGCACACTGCGCACCGGGTTTTACAGGAAGAAAACAGAGGTTAAACCAGGAAACAGCAGCAGTGTGCACATTTGAGCAATCTGTTTGCGCTGTGTGCACACTGGCTTAAACAGGAAGGCAAAGGGAAGGGTAAACAGCAGTATAAAGGCAACCAAGGAGAACTAGCTTAGCTGGCAGGTGAAATGTATCAGAATCAGCTAATTACACAGGCAGCAGACCAGCCCAGCCCAGAACACTACTATAAAGTAATCAAACACCTTCCCCTCTGTTTTTTCCCATACTCTACACCACCGGTGTAAACAAGTGGGTAACTTCTAACACTCACCACACCAAAATGATAGGGGCTGCAATAGCTATCATACAACTTGTGGAAGAGGCTGTGGGTGGTGAGGATGTGAATGCTGCCGACCAACCCACAGTGAGAAGACGGAGAAGAGTGTACAGACCCAGGGTAACCTACCAGGGGTTACATGAGCTGGAGATAGTGGAGTACTATAGGGTGAACAGGGACCTCCTACAACAAACTGTTGAGCTGTGCCGGCCATGCCTGAAACACAGAATTAACAGAGGGGAACCCATCCCAGTGGATACCAAGATATGTGTAGGCCTAAGAATACTAGCTACAGGTACCTTCCAAAGGCCAACTGGGGATATGATGGGGATTTCACAGGCATCAGCATCTAGGGTACTCAACCAGTTCCTGGATGCCATGTCAACACATGTCAGTGAGCATGTATATTTCCCCAACACCTGTGAGGCGTTGGCCAGCAATACGCAACTGTTCCACCAAATACCAGAATACCCTGAGGTAGGTGCTATAGACTGCACACACATACCCATCAAAGCACCACCCAGTGAGTGAGGTAGGGTCTGCATTAACTGCAAGGGCTTCCCCTCCATCAACTGCCAGGTCATGTGGGATGCCCGGGGCATAATAATGAATGTGTGTGCTGGCTGCCGTGGAAGCTATCATGATTCCCACATCTGGCATCTGACGCAGCTGTACCAGAGATTTCTCAGTGGGGACATCCCTCACAGTCACCTAGTGGGGGATGCTGGATACGCACTGGAGCCATGACTGATGACACCCATCAGAAATGCACACAAACTCGAACAAGAACTCCATAATGAGGCACACGCACAGACCAGAATTATAGTAGAGCGTGTGTTTGGGATGCTCACGTCATGGTTCCAGTGCCTGGACACATCCGGTGAAGCCTTGCAGTACTCATCAGCTACATGTACCCAAATTGTCCTTGTATGTGCCATGCTACACAATATGATCCTGTGGAAACAGCTGCAGCAGGAACAGCACGGGGCAGGGCCACACATCCCCTCACCATTGCCAAGCCCTGCACAGGCACAGAGTGACTTGGAGGAGGAACAACCTGAGCCTGCCCCAGTAGGCAGAAGGAGGTGTGCCCAGTATGCCCTGGCCTTGGCAAAGAGGCAATGCATAGCACATACACTGACACAGGAGGGGCCCAGGGAATAACACCTCTCTCTGACTCACACATACAGTAATAGGGATGCTAAACAGTACACTACCTGTGCCTAACCATGTGTAGGGAGTGTAGTATGTGCATTCGGCATAGGCAGCCCTGCAGCACCACCCTCAATACTGGGACACCCACAAGGTAAGTGACTCACACATGCCAGTCAGGGGGGGGGGTCGCATACTCAACAACAGTCACAAAGGCTGTGCTATGGCCTCTAAATGAAGCATATGGGTAACTTCCCCCAGGTCTACACAGGCAGACTACAGCAGGTCAGGCAGTGGGAGGTCAGTTCTGAAGGGTAGGAAGTCAGAAACTAATATGTAGGCAATTAAAAGACAAGATCTGTAGTACACTGGTATGCCTCTAGCCAGCACGATAGGTAAGACTGCAGACTGTAATGGAGTACCTGACATACTAGTACAGTCCTAGCAAATGTGTACAAGTGTCAGGTGTGCCCCCCCCCATCCAATGCAGAAATGTAGTCACAGTCAGGTGTGCCCCCACAATCCTGTGCAGAAATGTAGAAATAGTCAGGTGTGCCCCCATCCTACGTAGAAATATAGTAACAGTAAGGTGTGCTCCCCAATCCTGTGTAGAAATGTAGAAATAGTCAGGTGTGCCCCCCCATCCTATGTAGAAATATAATAACAGTCAGGTGTGCCCCCCAATCCTGGGTAGAAATGTAGAAATAGTCAGGTGTGCCCACCCATCCCACAGAAATATAGTAACAGTCAGGTGTGCCCCCCCCCACAATCCTGTGGTGAAATGTAGAAATAGTCAGGTGTGCCCACCCCATCCTATGAAGAAATGTAGTAACAGTCCATGCCAAATGATCGACAGATACTCTGCAGAGACAGCATGCTGTCTGTAGGTGTACAACACAAAGGTCAGCACTGCAGTACAAACTACCTGGACTTGATCCACACATTCAATACAGGCGTCCATACTGGTCATGCCCACACACTTAGAGTAATGAAGGCAATATCAGTCAACAACACACTGAAAGGTCATACTGAGCATGCTGACACACTTAAACACATGAAGGCCATGTCTGCAAGCACCAGTGGACCAGACATATTTGGCAGCCGCAGATGTTAGTGCAGACACTCCTCAGTATGCACCACACATGCTTTGCACACACAGTGGATAGGAATAGAGGCATATATGTAAGGACAACACACTATAATAAGCCAAAGGTAGGCATATATAGATGTGTGAAAGAGGGTGGCTGTGACAAGGAGCCATCCAGGGTTCTCCCACCCAGCACACAGACAAAGGGCCACAACCACACAAGGGTCTGATGTTTCACACTGCAGATACAAGCCACTGGTATCTGTCAGCATTACAGAGTATGTGGTGCATGTTCCAGCTGTGCAACATGACTGTTCAAGGAAGTAGTCATCTAGCAGCTGTATACACATACCTGTGGAATATGACCCAGGCTGTGCCCACATGTGGCATGTCAACCCCTAGATGAATGGGTTATGGTCCATGCACACACACTGCCCTCCCCATAGCCCCAGTATGACAAGCCTGCTGAAGTCATCTACTGTGAAATACACCTTTTGGAGAGTAATTGAAATGCTCTACTTTGGTAAGGCTGCTGATGTCATCCACCTAGAAATACATCCCTGGAAAGGTTACATGGCAGTTGTCTCTGTGATGCATCCCATAACTGCATACTGCTGTAATGTGATGAAATAGTTAGGTAGGAACTCAATTTCCACACGTAGCAACTGTGTGTGTGTGTGTGTGTGTGTGTGTGTGTGTGTGTGTGTGTGTGTGTGTGTGTGTGTGTGTGTGTGTGTGTGTGTGTTTGTGTTTGTATGTGTAGAGAGCAATGTTTTTAGGGTAGTCACATGCCCTTCAATTCAAATGCTCATCTTTGGCAAGGCTGTTGATGTCATCCACCTAGAATACACCTCTGGGAAGCTGTAGCCTAGTAATCTCTGAAGTGCGTGCCATAACTGTGTACTGCTGTAGTATGATGTAGACTTCTGTTTGGGGTTCTATACCCACCCATGTTGGTTGTGGATGTTTTGTGTGTGTTTCAATGTCTGTTTGGGGAGCAATGCATTTTAGGCTAGTCACACTCAGTACATGCCTATGTTGGCAGTCCTGCTGATGTCATCCAATGTGAAATACACCTTTGCAGAAGAAGTTCTACAGAAATCCCTGTGGTGTGTTATATAACATCTCTATGCTCCAGTGTGATATAGACTGCTGTTAGGGGTTTTATACTCACACATGTTAGCTACAGATGTTTTGTGTGTGTTTCAATGTCTGTGTGGGGACCAATGCATTTTAGGCTAGTCACACTCAGTACATGTCTAATGGCCTACTTTGGCAGTCCTGCTGATGTCATCTAATGTGAAACACACCTTTGGGAAAAGCAGTCTCTAGTAATCCCAGTGGTGTGTCCTATAACAACTCTATGCTGTAGTGTGATATAGACCTCTGAAAGGGGTTCTATACTCACACATGTTAGTTGTGGATGTTTCAATGTCTGTGTGGGGAGCAATGCATTTTAAGCTAGTCACACTCAGTACATGTCCAGTGGCCTACTTTGGCAGTCCTGCTATTGTCTTCCAATGTGAAATGGGGAATGTGTGTGTGTGTGTGTGTGTGTGTGTGTGTGTGTGTGTGTGTGTGTGTGTGTGTGTGTGAGACACCTGAGCCCAATGTGCGCTGGGTTTTGCAAATGTCTTTTATGGTGGCCCAATATCACAATGTCCACTGTATAGGGATAACAGATGTAAAATAGCCAAGAGGCTGGGGTGCAAATCCATACCCATACATATGACATCACGGCCAGGCAATCACAGTTAGAAACCCCAGTATTCCCCAGAGCACACTATCAACCCATGTCACATGCACACACACACACACACACACACACACACACACACACATGCCGAGGCAACAACCAATATGTGTGTAGTACACTGCATACTAGCGACTGATAGTAACTATGGAGTGATTGCAGTGGCCTACAGAGGGCATGGCACTCTGTCCAGTAGGCACACACATGCAGACAGTGCACCTTCCCCATGTTCCCCACTGGACACTTGCAACACCTGTGGTGCCATCACATGTAACCCACAAAGGACATACTATGCTTGAAAACATGTCCTGTATGGCTAGATGCCACTGTTGCCAGGGAATGCCATTATGCATGCTATCATTGTAGGTGCAGGGTTAACCTGCTGTCCATTACCAGTTCCTGCCACAGGTGGCCAAGACTGGCACATCTGATGATAATCTGTGTACACAACATGGGCCCCACACCCCAGGTACAGTTCCACATCTCACTGTACATGCATGTGGGAGGTGTGCACATCACAGACACAGTCCATGTCATGGACTAGGGAACACATACATGTCAAGTGATGCACAGCATTGGTCACGCGTAATAGCCACACAGATGACTGGATGGTGGATACAATACCCATCTGTGTGGGCAAATGCAGAAACCACAGGCCTGAGCCACAATGCAGACCATTGTCATGTGGCCTAATGCCAAGGTATACCCATCATTTAGCCTTGTATAGCCATCTGGCACAGTCGACCACCACATACCCGTGCAGAAATACACCCATGCATGTCAGTACTGGCATCCTGTGTGTTTGTGTGTGTGTGTTGTATGATGTGTATGATCACATCCACACTCACTACAACCCCCACTGGCATAGAGAAGCATGCTGTCTGATGTCAGGCACCTCCCCATACCCTTTGCACATATAACCTCCATATGACCCATGTGGTGCATGTGATACCTGCACAGTAAGTGTGTCAATGTGTATGCGTCCCTGTGAGAGTGTGGCTGTGTTGATCCTGGCACCTATTCATGTGAACAGGCATGTGTACATCACCTACTGTATGGCTACCATATCCCTGCTACAGATGTCACTCACCATCACATATATGTTCTGCAAACTCCACAACAGGTAACTTATGTGGCACATCCAACAACTGCATAGGACTGTAATAGCACTACATAGTCATCAGGGGTTTGATACCCTGTGCTGGTAGGCGTGTGACACAAACATGCTTCGGTTTTACTCTCCCACCCCTCTCTGACTTGTTGATGCCTCTGTCTGCCTCTCTCACTCCCTCACTGGTAGATGTGGAGACCTATACCTGCTTTTCTTCGGCAACAGCATGTGTATTTTAGGTAATGCTCATGATCGGCTGATGGCCTCTGCACAAATTGCAGCCCTCCCCTATCTGATTGCATATGGAACAGCTGTAGTAACATTCCCATAGCCAATTACATGGAAACATACTCCAATATCTAGGAACATCATGTTTGTGTTGGTCCTTTTCATTCACTGTGAGCAGGAACTCATTTTGTTGTTTGGCAGACAGCATCTCATATGGAGTGGGGATTTACATACATTATGGAAACAGGCCAACACACAGGGGGGGATGTGCCTGACCTGACTACAGACTGTAAGTGCTGCTATACTGCATTCAGAGTAATGTTGGTTTAACAGGGTGTTTGCAGCTATGGCTGTCCTACATGTATGAATACCGGCCATGTCAGTTGTATATTTATGATCTATAGGGTCATCTGCAGACCGCGCAGTGTATGGTGCTTTTGTTGTCATGTCTTACCCACAGAACATGTATCTGTGAACTGCAGAACGTAGTGTGAGGATTGCAGTCTGTAGATGGTGAAAGCCATGAGAGATACTGACTTCATATCCCTCATAGGACATATGTTGCAACAAACCCTTTCACAACAGTAAATGTATGACGTTATCACAGCAATGTGTCAATACTGGCCCTGTGTATGTGCTTCCAGCCACAACTCAGTCAACTTTTGTACATATGTCATGCATTATGAGGTGCATATGTGCTGTACACCATAATTAGTGTCATCACATCTGATAACAAACCAGTGAGATATCAGACTGCTTCACATGTTATGTACAGTAGGGGTTATATTTGATGGCATAACCTGGACATACTGTGGTTGTTTGTACATTACTGAGGTATGTTTACTTATGGTGAATTTCGACAGTGCATGTATTGTTAATATGTACCTTGGTCTGTATACAGACTGTGGTAGTCATCATCCTAGGTCCCGTCCGATCTGATGTTACATGCTGCTCCACTGTATGTTCCCATATTGGCTTACATGTTTGTAGGGCCATACACACACATGTCCCATACCACAGTCAGCCATCAGACCAAACTGTGTAGCAGCCCAGTATATGAAGAGTTAGTGTGTGAGTAGCACATATGAGGTTGGTGTCGAACAGATAGTCCATGTACTGCAATACCACGCTAGCTTGACATATGTGGCTGTGGCTGTGTTCTCATTGTTTTTTGTTATGCACTTTCACACAGGTGTATCTTACCCTGTGCTGCGACATGCCTGTAGAGCCTGCTATATACGCAGGTACATGTGCATTCCCCCATAGGGGATGTAGACCTGTGTTGAGCCAGTCTGCCTGTAGCCTGCATAGTGCTTTGTTACATGCCTAACAGCTTAGTGTACTTACCCAGTGAGATGTCATGTCCAGATACTTTGAGTAAATTTATGAGTAGCTGGTGGTTGACCATATCAAAGGCTTTTGACAGATCAATAAAGAGAGCTGAGGATAGAGTATCATTATTAAGATTTTTATTGACGCAGCTTCTGAATTGCTTAATCTGTGTAGGCAGTGCTTACCCCCGAGCAAACAGGCTTAGACCCAGTTACTGCCTCATAAAAGTGCTCACTCCTGCTTACCCCCGCACTAATTTCTTTAAAAGAAAAGAAAAAGGGGTTGATAGGAAAGTGGTGAAAAAAGGGGCACAAAGAGGGAAAGACAGTAGGCAATATAGCCAGGGATGTGTAGGAAGGGTGTAGGGTAGGTTCATAGCAGCCCAGTTCTTCTACAGCAACAGCTGTGCATATACATTGAATTTGGAGGTAGATTTGCGTACTCAAACCCCTGAGTGGGAGTGAGGACAAAAATAATTTGTTGTGATGCCAATTAGTCTGGATTGCTTGTGTCCAGTGGACACATGTGTGAAATGGACAGCTATGTATGAGGCATTATTTTTGTGGGAATGGATTGCCTTTTTTTTTTCAGGTGAGAGTAGGATGTTTGGGAGGGGTAGTATGTATATTTAGGGAGGTAGATCGGGTAGGTTAACAGACAAGACAAGCAAGACACATACAGGGACAGTATATGACATGTGTGAGGATAAACACTTTGGATGGGAAGGGGTGTTTGGAAGTCACAAACCCATGAGGCCCCAAATGGATGGGAAGGGGTGTTTGGAAGTCACAAACCCATGAGGCCCCAAATGGAAACAGTGGGACTGAGGTCCCCACCCATGGGCCGTCACCACTGCACCTTCACGGCTCCAAAGGTGGCTGTGATGGGGGTTGGTTAGGAGGGGCAGGCTCACCCTCTAATTGCACCACACGGCCCTCAAGCTGGTGTAGCTGGTCTCAAACCTCCCTGTTGAGCTCCTTATGCAGGTGACAGGTACCATTCTGCCCCCGCTCCCAGGGGGGTCCGAGCCCCATCCCCTAAGGTGGTTCCACCCAGAGGTGATGCAGGGCCAACTGAGGAGGAGATCCCAGTCTGGGCCCCAGATGTGCTGTTGCCCAGTGCCATTGCCAGCTGAGGTGGGACAGGGGTTCCACTGGGACCTGCCTTCCCATACGAGCTATGGTGTTGCTGTTTTAGGACAGATAGTTAGTAATAGTCAACAGCATTCAGGATTAGTTATAACAGCATGCATATGTATTCCCATTAACCCAAGACACCAGATTTACAACAGTTGCAGGGTGAGCAGAACCCATGCATATATGGGACAACAGTGGCCATAACAACAGCATGCAGGTTTCATTGATGGCAACAGGCCACCAATATGGGAGTATATTAACATGCCACATGCATAGAACCAAATGTGAATATTTATAAATCAATAGGACATATGTCCCAACAAAAGACTGGTGTGTACACGTACCCATTTAGGTGTGTAATTAGGTTATTGTTGCACATATGGTGGGAGTGAGAGAGAGAGGTCAATTAACAACAAATATATTCCTGTAGTTTTCACAACTTTCTTAGTCACTGCAGTGATCTGTCTCTTGCATGTATTATTACACTACCCAATGGCCTTACATTGTACAATGGTATGTTTGTAGATTAGTATATAGGTGGACTGTGTCTTACGTATAGTCTACACCTCTTGCCTGTTATAGCTGTTGAGAAAATATTTTTAACACTACCTGACAAATTCTACACATACTACCAGATTCCATGCTTGTAGACAGGTATATGAGTGAACTGTGTTGTAACTACAGTCTACACCTCTTACCTGTTATAGCTGTGGAGGGAACTTTGTTAACACTACCTGACAACTTCTACACATACTCCCAGATTCCATGCTTGTAGACAAGTATATGCGCGAACTGTGTTGTACCTACAGTCTACACCTCTTACATGTTATAGCTGTGGGGAAAATCTTTGGTAACACTACCTGACAGATTCTACACATACTCCCTGATTCCATGCTTGTAGACAAGTATATGAGTGAACTGTGTTGTAACTACAGTCTACACCTCTTACCTGTTATAGCTGTGGCGGGAACTTTGTCAACACTACCTGACAAATTCTACACATACTCCCACATTCCATGCTTGTAGATATATATAGGAGTGAATTGTGTTGTAAATACAGTCTACACCTATTACCTGTTACGGCTGTGGAGAAATATTTGTTAACACTACCTGATGAATACTACACATACTCCCTGATTCCATGTTGATGTTATACACATACCTACCAATCCATTATTGCACACACTCTGGTCAAGGCTTGACAGGATGCAGGTGTTAATGTGACATATTTTGGAATAGCTGGGTGAGATGCTACAATGACAGGTTTGCTTTCATATACATTCTCTTTTGATGTTCAGGTCTCACTATCCATTATATGTCAGTATAAGCTGCCTACATTTCTTGGATCATCTCACTGATTTGTTAGGGAACAGGTTACTGGGCAGCAGATATGGGCCATTTATCTGGACATGCTGGACAGATCAGAACAGTTAAGGGGTATGACTAAGCATACAGCTTACTACCTGAACATTCTGCCACAGTCTGTACAGTTGATGGTTATGGTTATGCGTACAGCGTACTATCTGAACATTCTAGCAAAGTCTGTACAGTTGTTGGGTCTAATTATGCATAAAGCTTTCTATCTGAACATTCTCACAAATTCTGTACAGTTGTGGGTTATGATTATGCATACAACTTACTACCACAACCAGGATTCAAACTCCTACTGTGTGTGGCAAAAATATTACAGTTGACATCACAGTACATTGTGCTATCAGGGAATTGATGTGAAGCATTCCAATGGTTTCTAAGTCTCCCTCAATTGTTTTATATGACTGACCTCCTGGGACTTCCAACATTGTTAATACTGAACTTCCTACAAATTTTAACTGTATTCAGCAGTGTGGGTAACACTGCTTAATACAACAGTGCCATTTATAGAATGCAACACTACAACAACATATGAAAGCAGAATGTACACAAGCACTCCAGGGGCTATACTTTTATAAACAAGATATTACACCTTTATTTCCACAAAACCTATATGACAGTCTTCCTGCCACATTGGCTGGTTTATTCAGTACATCCCATACGCAACACATTTTTATACTGGTACAACACTTTCTAGAACTGTTATATTTTTTCTTATGACAGTACATGCAAAATTATTACTAACCTGCCTCGCAACTCAGCCTTTGCAGCCTAGCAGCATGAGCTTGCTGGTTTGCAGCCCATTCATCTGCAGCTGTCAGAGAAATACAGTGATAGTTAGCCATTACCTATCCATAATATACACAAGCTAGGCAATCATTATCTACATAGTAGAATGGGTACTTAGTGCTGGGGCATCGGACATCTGCCTTGATTCTTGAATCCACCGCTCCAAGAGATCACCCCTCCACTGCTTCAGGTCAGCATGGTGATGCCTGACCTAGTGACCAGTCCGGGGGATAACAGTGGCACTGGTGAGGTCATGGGTGAGACTGTCCCAGGCCTCCACTTTATACTGAGCCCTGGTACTAGTCCTGCAGTAGTCTCTCCTCATGGTGTTTTACCAGGAGCCATACCATGAATCTGGACTCCTGGGTGTCCCAGCGCTGCACTCTAAATCAAGTACCTTCCCCAACTCCAGCCATTCTGCCTACAGTAGGGAGCTGCAACCAGTTATGGGAATTATTGGCACCTGTGGGGTTTAAATATGCCAGATTTCTTGCACTTTCCTGTGACTGGATGGTTTTGAAAAGGCTAAGCTATGGGCATGCCTGCTTACCTAATGCTGGCATTGCTTAAAATGGGTATACCACCTAGAAAATTGAGTTAGCCAGCCTACACATTGCTTACACCATGTAAGCTGAGCTGTACAATGCTTAGCATTGCTTAATATTTAATTAGCATTATATTTTCCTTTTGACATTGATTTATTATTTGTTACATGTTACATCCGTGTCTGGTATCTGTGATTCATGTGTATGTACACTGCATGGGGTCCTGGGGGCGTCAACACTTTATTACAATAATACCTCGCATCTGGCCTTACTGCAGTATTCCAGTTAACATATTTGTGTTATGTAGCAGGTTATACAGCATCACACTGTACATAGATTCATTTCACATGTTCAGTTTGGTTTTCCTATGGTGAGGATTTGTATGTTGAAACCTCATTCTTTGTTTTTTGAAACCTTATTCATATGTCCTGCTATGATGACTTAGTGGTTAACTACTGTGACTGTTATGTACAGGGTCCTGGGTTCAAGACTTGCAGAGGCTGTTTATTTTGTTGCTGGGCAGAACAAGAGCCATGGAATACAGAGTGATTAAGGCACTTTAAAGCAGTTGTAAGTGGGTGTGTGTGTGTGTGTGCAGCAGTAAGCACTGCTGACTACTGGTTATAGTTTCTTACACTCAGTTAGCGTCTAAATTTCTTAACCTGTGTAGGCAGTGCTTACCTCTGCGCAAACCCATGCAAACCTGCTTACAACTGCTCAAAAGTGCCTTAATCACTCTATATCCAATGGCCCTTGTTCTGCCCAGCAACAAAATATAAAGCCTCTGCAAGGCTCGACCCCAGTCTACATACCATAGCCAATGTGATTTACCACTAAGCTATAGCAAATATACATAGTCCTGATGTTTCCACAAACATATCATTCAGCACAATCATTCAACAGTACAGGAAATGTACTTTTACATCCATTTGTGTGTGTGTGTGTGTGTGTGTGTGTGTGTGTGTGTGTGTGTGTGTGTGTGTGTGTGTGTTTGTGTGTGTGTGTGTGTGTGTGTGTGTGTGTGTGTGTGTGTGTGTGTGTGTGTGTGTGTGTGTGTGTGTGTGTATGTATATATATATATATATATATATATATATATATATATATATATATATATATATATATATATATATATATAAAATAGATAGATATAGATACATAGATATATATAGATATGTATATACAGATATATATCTATAGATATAATAGAGAACATAAAGACATATATGAACACAGGCACTGTTAATGAGGGTGAGGGGGCTCGAGCAACATAAGTCTTACCCGTATTGATATCCCCCCACCCAGCAGAACAGGTCTGCCCTGCAATACAATACCAATTGTTGCAAATGCCATAACCAGGACCTGACACTACATGGCCACAATATGTTAACAGTAAGCCATCCCACCTGTATTATGTCAGGCTGGTATTGATAACATATCATGCAATACAGTCTGGCTACCACAGTGAATGTACAATGTGTAAGCAATAAACAGTCCTTAGATACATATACACAGACACATGTATGCAGATACTTATATATGTATATATATATATATATATATATAGAGAGAGAGAGAGAGAGAGAGATATGTAACTACACATACACACACAGAGGTATGTCTAGGAAGATACATAATCAGAGGGTGCACACCATACTGAACAGCCAGTATCCCTACAGTTGCAACCTCATCTAATGGACAGTGTATGAGTCACCCATACCAAAGACAATTGTTGCCTGAAACATATAGCCACAGAGAAGTCAAAGGATGTAACACAACACGCAGGTTTGTATACATAAGAAGGTTATATTTGTGTACTATTACAGTTGTATATGCCATGTCATATAGCTGATTATGCTTTGAAATACATACAAACAGAGTAATGCAACTCTCAAACAGATAATTTATTACAGTAATCCAAAAGCATCACATCTGTTGGTGTCCACGCCAAGGCCTTCAAGTAATACAACAGGAAAGACAGACTGAGCCACAGGATAACAAGCAATCAACAGTAGGTAATGCAGATGTATAGCCCAGCGGCCTCTAAATACACTCTGCATGCAATCCCTAAGGGGAAAAGACCTAGGTTGACACAATGGATGTTATCTGTTACATAACAATGCATAACTGAAATCATCACACTCACACTGATGGCAGTAAGCAGTAGGCCAGTAATGTTCACAAGGTGAAATATACGGTAATGTATATCCTTATACCTTAAGGCAGCTTACTACTGGTATTCCTCACATGTTGTAACACTCTATTATACTTATGGTGCATACCCCCTATACACTGACTTACAGGGGCATATAACACTGTTACATATACTGACCTCTGGACTGCAGATGTGCACACATGTGTTGTGCAGATGAAGCCCACATATATATGGTGCATATGTTCTGTACACCATTATTTATTGATATCATACCTGATAACAAGCCAGTCAGATAACAGACTGATGGACATGCTGTGTGTAGTAGGGGTTGTTTCTGAGGACATTACTTGGACATTCTGTGTTTGTGTGTACAGTAATGTGGTCTGTGTATGTAGGACAGGGATCTGCAGCCTTCACTATCCAAAGAGCTATTCCTGACCCCCTCACCCACCACACTAAATTCATCAGGAGGCACAACAGCTATCTGACTCCTAAAATGATAGCAGAGCTTATACGGTTTCATATATAGTTATACTAAATATAAAATAACGAAATGTATAAGAACAATACCTAACATATGTCCATAATTGTGTTCCTGTGTTGGAATTGCTTGATGTGTGTGTGTGTGTGTTGTGCAGTAGAGTGTCTATCTGATATTACATGCTGCTCCAGTGCCTGGTACGCTATTGGCTCACATGTCTGTAGGGCCAGACACACACGTGTCCCATACCACAGACAGCCATCTGACCACACTCTGCCATGACCAGTGTATGTAGAGTTAGTGTGTGAGTGGCACATATGAGGATGGTGTTTATCAGACAGTTGTTATAGTGTCATATTAAGCTTGTGTATAATATGTGGCTGTGGCTGCATTGACATTGGATGTGGGTATGCATTTTCTCACAGGTGTCTGCTACACTGTGCTGTGAGCCGTTATAATCACAGGTACATGTGTATTCTCCCATAAAATATGTAGTCCAGTGTTGTGGCAGTCTGCCTGTAGTTTGCCCAGTGCTTTGTGACATGCCTAGCAGCCTACTGTAATTACCCAGTGTGCTGTTATCTCCAGTTATTTGCAAGACATACTGCTGCCAGGCCAGCATAACTGTTGTGTATTTCTGACAAAGCAGCGGTATGCTGTACAGATGTATGTCACTATCTACTGGGTAGTATGTGGCCATGTGAACTCAGCACCACCAAGTATTATGTGTCAGGACAGACTGGCGTGTGTGTGTGAATGCACTGTGTGGGCATATGTACTCCAGTATTGTCATGATATACCCATGTACATGGCTAGTAACATCCACAATGGGAGGCGTAGTCCACATGTCTCGCATGAAGAGGATATGTGTACACTTCTGGACTGACCAGAGTGTGCCAGACTGTCCACATATATTGGTCATATCCCTGCTGTAGTCCACAGGATCATTACTGTGCTAGCAGTGATACTATACTATGATGCCATTAGGATGTTTGTCCATAGCCAATGGTGCACATGTCTACAACAGATGTGACCTCCCACATCCAACATGTCTGTTAAGACACCCCTATGACAGTAGCAACAGTCTACATATATACCTGCAATGCATCCATGACATCCCCTTGCACTAAGGGGTTGGGACTACTGGTGCTGAGGTAGGACTCCACCCCAAGTTCTGGACATATGGTAAACATATATGTGTACACATATATCCACATATCTATATAGCTATATACACATATACATATCCACATACATATATGGACATATACATATCCACATATATATATGGAGATATATATATATATATATATATATATATATATATATATATATATTTATTTATACATATAAACACTCACACATATACATATACACAGCAATGACTTCAACAAGTGGCTAAGCTTCTGATGTTATTCAAAGGGGATCCAGTATCTGTCTGCCTGGGACAACATGATTGACAAACCACGATGCTTTGCCAGAGATGGTCTGCACCTGTTTCCCCTGGGATTCAGGTTTCTGGCTACAGCTCATGGCACCCCCATAGCGCCTTATCTAGGCAAGGTTCAAAGGAGAAAACCACCACTGTAAGAGATACAAGCATGCAAAACTGAATGCAATGCTACTCAATGCTAGAAGTCTAAACCTAAAAAGGCACTCTCTTGAGGCACACCTACAAATGGGGAACACCGATATCAGTGCAGTAAATGGGACCTGGTTCAACACTCCAGAGAGAACACCTGTAGTACCAGGCTACAACTCTTATCACACATTTCGGGCACCAAACCAAGACCACACTACAGGTGGAGGAGTGTCCATATTCACCAAGGTTATTCACATCTCCAGCCTAGCTCCAACACAATGCATCTGAGACTCTCCAGGTGTAACTGACACTAGGTAAAACTGCAATCCAAATTGTAGCTTGCTGTACATCCCCCACCATGCCCCACAATTCTCACTACACCTTTATAAACATACTGAACAATATTAATATACAACCAAACACCATAATACTGGATGATTTTAACTACCCTGCCATTAATTGGGAAAAATACTCGGGTGCCAACACCTTTTACCAACGGTTACTGGAATTCATACATTCCAACCCCCTGGATCAACTAATCCATTGTCCAACCAGGGGTCTCCAATATCCTAGACCTGTTCATTACCAACATTGGAGAAAGATGCTCCACACCAGTTGTCACCCCCTCATTGGTCAGGTCTGACCATAAGCTAATCACCCTTGACATCCACATCCCACTCCCACCCACCAGTAAGGAAACTTCCATAAGAACCATCACCAAAGCCAACGTCATGCTACTCAAGTCAGACGTGACAAACTTCATTACATCCATGGAGATGGGAGCTGAAAATGCAACTGGTGAATCCGACACTAAGGCACTGTATGAACACATCCACTCGTGCATGAATTGTGCCATCCCAAATAGAACCAAGATGCTGTCCTCCAAAAAAGGAAGCCAATCTGGTGCTCCACTGCCATAAACAAACTATACAACAGATGGAAGAAACTGTTGAAGAAAAAAGGATAATCCCAAAATGCAAACTGCTCCCTTACAAGCCTCAGTAAGAAGCTGAGATCCCTCAAAATCCTCCAAAGCTTGTTACGTAAATATTACTGCCAAAGATTCCAAAGACAACCACAAGGCATTCTATAGTTATGTCCAGAATCTAAATGGAAATGGTCAGAACTGCTCTGAGCTACTACAGAATGGCATTAAATATATTGATTTCAAGGAGTTTGCCAATATCCGGGCAGATCGATTTAGTGCCACATTCATTCTCCTCTCACCCCCTAAAAGACCCATATCACTACCAAAAGATTGACAATTCCAGTAATCACAGCCACACAGGTAGAAACTGCACTCTGCACAGCTAGGAATACAGCATCCATGGGACCAGATGACATCGTGGGCTGTGTACTACATGAACTACAAAATAAGCTTGCACCTCACCTAAGTGTCATGTTTAATCATAGCCCCAACTCACGCATCGATCCCACTGAGTGGCGCACAGCTACAGTTATCACACTCCACAAGGGGGGATCCACCTTGGATCCCGGGAAGTACTGTCCCATCAGTCTGATGAGCCTGATCTGTAAGGGCATGGAATGCATTATCATGGAACTTATAAACAAAGGCATTGACAACCTTCAAACACTAGACCCCACCCAGGTTGTGCTTGTGAAGGGCAAATCTTGTTTCCTGAACCTGATTGACTACTTTGAATCAGTCTCTGGAGCTGTGGAAGAGGGTAAGGTGGTCCACACAGCCTATCTGGACTTGCCCAAGGCCTTCAATGCCTTCCCCCACTCTGGAGACATAGTTAAACTTACAAAGCTGGCCATAAACTCCTGTGTCACTCGATGGGTTGCCAATTGACTTACTGATGGAACCCAGACTGGAAAAGTAGCCAACTCCAATCCTAGCTCCAGACAAGTGACAAATGGAGTACCTCAGGGTTCAGTCCTGGGACTGCTCTTGTTTGCCATCTACTTCTCTGAAGTACAGGCCAACACTATGGAACTCTGGCTAACAAAGTTCACAGATGACTGCAAACTGGGAGCCATTATTGCATCCCCAAATTATGTGGATATTCTACAACAGGGCCTTACAGAAACAGATGCTTTGTGTCAGTGCCATGGCTTCAAGCCTAATGCCAAGTAATGTATAGTTATCTCCTTTGAAAATACCATGTACCCATTAATTGACACATAGGTGACAGTACACTAAACACCGAAAGTTTGATGACAGACATAGGGACACAGGTGAACAGTGGTCTCACCTTCATTAACCACATTGCCACAACAGTAAGGAAATCCTTCTATGTGGCACACTTCATCACTAAGTTCTTTTCATCCAGAAAAAAGGAGTTAATTGTCCCACTGTACTCATCTCTCATTACACCCAGTATAGAGTACAATTCCCCGTTTGGTATGTACCTCATAAGACATCTGCAACAGCTGGGAAGGCCACGCAAATACCACACTATAAGAGTCACAGGCCTAAAGCAGATGCCCTATGCTGACCATATAGAAAACCTCCAGCTCTACTCTGTAGCATATTGTCTACTCAGAGGCTATCTCTGCTTAATATACAAGGCTATGTCAAACCCTGGGAAATGTCATCTGTAATAAGTGTATGTAATGCCATGTACAGTACATGCATCTATGTGCTGTCATTACAGTAGCAAAGGGTTTTGAGTGTCATGTCTGGGACACACAAGTATATGAGATCTGCACAACACTGTTATCCATGTGAATGTGTTACATGCAGGGGTAGCAACCCAGGGTATGTGCTGTCACACTGGCATTTATTTTAACATGGCATTATTACTGTTGACAGTGCTGTCCAAGGCAAGGGTAGAGTGCTAACATTACTACTGACAGCAAGCACACCTGTGGCCATAGGTGCACTCTGAGGCCTCACTGTCGTGTTCCTGGTGTGTGGGCTGTCACCGAATATATCCCCTACTGGATGATAATCAGACATGTGGAATGTAACTGTAGAGTACCATCTCTACAGCACATGTTAGTGAGGACATACAACATGTAGTAATGGCATACATATTGTTGTCAAACATCCATCTGTTGACACATTCATCCTACTGCATAGTTTCTCGCCAAACTGATGTCTGTCAGTCCCTCTACAGATGTGCAGATGGCAGGTATCTAGCTGGGATACGTACAGACAACCTATGCTTGATTGACACTGACATGTCTGGCCAGCTGTGTACTACCTGTCACATATAGGAGACAACACCCTGTATGAGCCACATGCCATGATTACCTACACTACACTACCACAGTCAACAGAACATGCTTGGGTACGGTTCTCCATCACAGATACTAACCATGTGTTGTAATACATGTTGCATACATGTCAACTGGATCACCTCAGTGGCCATGTGCAGAAGGCACCCAGAGGATTGGCTGATGCATGTCACTCACACCCTGATGGTCACTAATGTGGTGTCTGTTGATAGATTGCCTGCTGGCACATGGCAGGTGGCATGATACCAATGTACAGTGTACACACACCCCCTACACAACCAATGTCTCCATGGAAAAAAAACAGGCACACAGCTATGACCACCTGCAGCAATGCACCACAGTACTGACACATGTATACATGTGCATTACTGAGGATAGCAGTGCTTGTGTGTTTGTACTCCTGTAGTTGGGAATTCAATGACAGCCTTCACAACCACCTCAACACCCATTGCCATAGTCAGATGTGTCCGCTGCTGTATTGGACATGACATGTACCCTGTTACACTCCTCTCCCTAATGGCTACATGTGCCTTGCAGTACCAGCACAACAGTGTTGTACAAATGGGTTTATAGGCATGGGAAACCCATTGAGGTCTGCCAAGTGTGTGTATGTGTGCATGTCTGCATATCTGTAGGGTACACCATTCTGAGGCCACATACTCCTATTACACTACACATTGCCACACAGTAGTACAGATAGTGTTGTCGCTGACCATAGGTGAGGCATGGCAATGCAACATCCTACTATGCCTGTGGCATATGTATTAGATGCAGATCCCTGTAGTACCACTGTTGTGATATACAATGGGTTGTATTGCCATCGTGGGCAATGTGTGATAGTGGGTATGTCAGAGTGTCATAATGGGTCCCAGTGCATACAATATCCACTGGGGGATGTGGGTGCTGTGTTCACTGTCATTAAACCATGGTACACCTGGTATATGTCCCACATACCACTTTCTGGTGACCACTGTCACCATCAACCATACAGGTAACTGATACCACAATGCAGCCCAGTAATGCATGTGCTGTGTGCAGCCTACCTGTAACACATCGGACACATGGACTAGTTAGTTAGCACCAATAAGCCCAGGTCTCTAAGATGTGTGTCTGCCTGTTATGTGTCTGCCAATGCATATATGATGGTATGACACACTATGTATTGTCCATATACAACCATTACATCCCCCATTACCATATTGTACACGTCTGTGAATGTTCTACATGTAAAAACATGTGACACAGCCATTAATTAAATAGGGTGAACACCCAAATTTTAAAGAAACAGAAATAGCAAAAATAACAGGTATACACATATACTTCATTTCTTCTTAATTTTCCTTTGTTTATTTTTCAAGACAGGTTTCAAAGTAACCTGCTTGTTTAATCCTGGACCATTATTGGCTTGAAGCCTAACTATCCATTCATATTCCTTGGTGACCACAATATTATTATGGTCAACATGCCTAATATCGGAGTAGACTATGGACATAACTCTAAAATCAAATTCATGTTCTGGGAAATGTGGCAAACAAGTGAATTACTACAAACATTCCTAAGGATCTCTGACCTATGTTCAATAATTCTGTCCTTTAATCACCTAGTTGATTTTCCTACATAAAAACCTAGGCACTTTTTACATGTCGCAAGATATATAATGCTAGAGGTATTACATGTTGCTGTAGAGTGAAAAATAAACTTTCTACCACTATTAGGATGTATAAATTCAGGACACAAATTAATACTATTACAGCAAGAACAATTATAGCACAGAAATGTACCTATTCTATTAAATTCACTGCCTTGTACTTTATTCAAAGCAACATCCTTATAACATAAGCATTTTAAATTGTTACAATTCCTATAGCTAAACAGAGGTTGTTCTGGAAGCTAGTTTTCATGGCCAGGTATAGATAGTAAAATAAACCAATTCTTTCTAATAACATTTTCAACAATTTTACTAATTCTACTGTACGTCGTTAGGTATCTAAAGGGTTGAGTCTTGCTGCGATTATTAACATTAAGGTCTTCCTGAGCAGAAAAATAATGTTTAGCAAGAGAATCCCTATGCTCCAACACTTCCCTCCTAGCTGTCTCTATTTCTGTTGCACTATAGCTCCCGAGTGCTGGGGCTGGTACTGCCACTACAGGAGTGGCTTGGTGTCCTAGTATGTCCTCATCGACTGCCAGCTGCTGGTGATTCTGGCCTATGTTCATGCGGCCATCGCACCACTCCCACTACGTTTTCAAGCACAGACATACCACGGTCGAGGAGGCCCACCATCTCACCCCACCATCTATCCATGATCCCGTTCTGTTCACAGAGGGCATCAGTAAGTTCACAGATGTTGTCACTTATAGATGAGAAAGCAGCCCTCTGCAGCCTCAGGCCCTGTCTGATGTGCATTTCCATATGAGCCTGTGCCTGCATGACATCCTGAAACATGTTCCTGGTGGTACCAGTTGTGGCACCTCTACCAGGAGCATGAAGACCAGTGGCCCTCCAGCAAGCACCATGGTACATCTGCCTATGTGGTGCCCTGCCAGACATCTGGCTATGGTGACTGTGGCACTACACAGTCGGCATTGAAACCACACTCTCTTGGTCACTGGCACCAACCACCAACTGTCCCTCTGCTATGGCCACTGGTGATGGGGTGTGTATGGACACTGTAACTGTGTGCAGGCTTAGGGTGGCTAGGAGGGTGATGACAAATGATGGCACAGTGTTGGCCTCTAACAACCCCACCTGTGCCTCAACAGTACCATCATCATCATCGGTGTCTCACGGCCACCAACCTCAGATTGCATGTAGAAGGGACCCTGATCCACCTCGCCACCTGTGAGGGAAACAAACACACACTTTAAGACCTGTACAGCATTGCAAAACAGTGCACACATTTACACACACACACACACACACACACACACACACACACACACACACACACACACACACACACACACAGACACACACACACACACACACACACACACACACTCACACACTGACAGTCCACCTTACTACCTCCCTGTCCCTGGGTTTACAGACAGTCCCACATTCAGTTACATATGTTCCCCATCCTGCATGGCAATTGCTAACATACACTCATTAATACTACCCATTAACATACCATTCCTCTCCATGCCTACACATGTGATCACAACACATGACCAGTTACTCCATCACCTCCCTAACTTGAGTGGAGTAGGTTGTACATGGCCTCACTGCTGTCATCCAGTGTTAATGCAGTGTATGTCTGGTCATCGTGTACATGGCCCCTATATGGTAAGGGCTACTACATCCACTACATATTTCACACACCAGAGTCTAATACTACAGTCTTGCTCAGTCCATGCCACATCTGCTGCACAATCAACCTATCATGTGGACAACAATAATATCTGGATACACTCACTGGTGTGCTCTGGTAATTCCCTATTGCATCAGTAGTGCTGCATATGTGGGTAGTCAGTTATCTATCTGCTGATGGCAATATGATGTGTATACCTGGTGTGTACTTTCCCTCCCAAAGCATGTTCCATGCTACAGACCTTGTTATACTATCAGCTGTCCTGTGATAACATATCAGACAAGTTTTCCTGGTGTCTCATGTGTCACTCCATGTCCATGTACAGCATGATCCCAAGGAGAAGTACTGCCATGTGACCAACCCCACATCACCTGTGCATACATGGACACCCACACAAACAGACACAAATGTACACACATATCTGACAGGCATCGACCACAATCCACTCCACCAGATAGCACTTACAGACACAATAACCCCCCCCCACACACACACACACACACACCCCTACATGTGAGGTTGCACAACTTGTTTACACACAGTCCTCCCATTACCCTTCTGTCAGCATGCATTGCAAATGGTACTCAACAGCATGCAGTGCAGCTATAGTGACTTCATGCTAGCACCAGTATACATGTGTGTGATGCATGGGCTGTGTTGGTAGGTGATGGCCCTTCCCCTTGATAACACTTCACCCATGTAAACAGTGTTACTGTGGACCTGTTCTGCACTCTGCCTTGTACTGTGCACCATACCTCACAGGTGTACAAACCATTACTGCATGTGTAGTACTGTGTCAGTTATGTTAGCTCTAATGGTCACAGCCCCTATGTGTTTGAGCAACATATACCTGGGATGATATGTGGACAGATGCCATTTGTGAATGCCTGATGTCTGATTTACAGATCGCAACATCAGTGGTGCATGTATGGCTAATACAAGACTATTACACTGACAACCACCACACCTTACCACAGTTATAGGGGGGAGCCCTACACATGTCCCACAACTCTGAATTGTTGCAAGGTCTACTCATGTGCACATCCCTTGGAGGTCACTCACTGCCGTCACTATTGCTGTGGAGATAAGGTTACGTCTGCCACAATTACTGAACCTGATTGTGTGCAGATACAGCCATTCTTAGCATATGTAGGATCCCTGCTGCAGTGCACTGCTGTATCATGATGACACACCCTCCCCACCTCCAGAATTTTTGCAGATGCTTGACAGCTATGGCCTACACGTGTCACTTTGCTGTGTCCCAAGAATGGGACAGTACGTGCAACAGCCTACTACCAGCTAATTATGTGGACCACAGTACTATGTTATGCCATAGTGTCGATCTGCAACAGTTGCTATTGTAATACAGTATATCTACTGTTGTAGCACCATATGAGGGTGTTTCACACATGTCACTACTGTAGGCCGTGTGTCCTGCCATTCTTCTCATCCCTGTGGACACATTCCGCAATAACAGGATGTTAGTTATCTTGCATGTGTCATTACTACTACACAGCAACAGACTAAGTATATGACATCTAAAATATGCGTGACCTACCTGTACAGATGCAGATGCATATACAACAGTGGTCTAATGATGTGCCCTGGGGCCCTTACCTGGATGCTCCTCAGCTAGTGTGTCGTTGGCACTCACCTCCACAATGCTCCCTGCCAGTTGTTGGTTCTGCTGGCGGGCAGGTGTCAAAAGGCTGCTGAGAAGCTCCTCCACATGAGTCGGGGTGGATGGATGGCATGCCCCCCCTGTTGTGAGGTGGTCCCCCCATACGGCAACTGCACACCGATGTACATGGCGAAGCAATCACTAGAATGATGCCTGATGTGCTCATAACTGCGGTTCTGCAGGCCGACATCATTGACCCTGTGGACTAGATTGTTCCACAGGGTGGTCCTCTACTGTTGATCATGGGCTGTCCTGCCGAAAAGTAGCGGGTAGTGCTGTATCAGGTGTGTCACAATTACCTCGGTTTCTGCAGCACTGAAAGCTGGTAATCTGGCATGAGACATCTTCCCTGAAAGACATAAAGATGGAAACAGGTCTGAGCAACTCATACAGCAGGGTTACCATAATACTTAATACACATCTCTGTCTCCCCCCCCACCATATCAGCTACAACAAACTGTTCACATAATGCAAGTGGTATGTCGACAGCTTACCTACCATTGGGACATATGTTGTGTTGTACCACACTTTGTGCTATGTGTTTGTAGCCATGTTCCCTGTGATGCTAATTACAAGACTTGTGGGTGAGGGTTATACTTTGCACCCAGTACTTCCGCACTACTTCTACATATGTACGGCTACTAATACCTTTTGTCTGTGTATATGTGTATATACCTATATATATATATATATATATATATATATATATATATATATATATATATATATTTTTTTTTTGAATATATTTGTCAATGTATAGATGTGTGTGCATATCTGCACCATTGTAATGTGTACTCCTTCCACATTGTACAGTCCCTACGATAGAATGACTTTTCTGCATGATATGTTACAGATATTGCCCTGACATTTTACAGGTGAATTGGCTTACTGTTAAACCATTATAGCTGTGTTGTGGAGGGTCCTGGAGTCAAGAACTGCATGTGCTAGATATTGGATTGCACAGCATATCTGTTAGGGGTGTGGAGGGGGGTAAAATAGCACTAATTAACAGGTATCCCTCATTTGAGCCCCCACCCCCATTAACAGTGCATATGGACAGTTATGTTGTATTGAGTGGTTCAGGATGTTGTTCCCATGTGGAAATGTTATACACATTTCTATCTGTGTGTATGTATATATATATATATATATATATATATATATATATATATATATATAGGTTCATAGGTAGGTACTAGGCTATCTGCCTGAGGGCATTTATAAGCCTAGCCAGAGTGTGTCAGCTTTTGCCACCCCATTGATTAATTAACTTAGCCTCTGTCAAGAAGAGCCAATGAAGTGATCCCAGAGGTGTATTTTCTGTTACCCATCCACTCGTCAAGGTTTCTCTTGAAGAGTATTAGTGAGGGGCTCTGCCTAACGTAGTTAGGAATTTTTTTCCAAAGCATGGGGAGTCTCTGTGATAGGAATCTATCTCTCCAGCATGTTCTGTTTATCGTTATGGTGAGGTTTAGCTCACTAGAGCAAGTGGCTCACAGTGACTTGGATTTTTTTTTAGGTGGAGCATGTCCATCAATTCTGAGTTGGACATGGCTTTGTAAGGTAAGTCGGGCAGAGATCATCTCTGAGTAAGCGATATGCAACTTGAGTACAGCGGGAGTTTTTCCAGTTGGGCTGCATAGGACATATGTTTGAGGCCAGTAATCCTCTTGGTGAGGTACTTTTGTGGTCTTTCCAGCTGTTGGAAGTGTCTTGTGAGGTACATCCCAAATGGGGCATTGTACTCTATCACGGGTCTGATGAGTGACTAGTAGAGGGGCACTACAACCTCTTTATTTCTAGATGTGAACCCTTTAGTAATTAGATGGGCTACATAGAAGGATTTCCTAACTACTTTGGCAATATGATTGTCAAAGAAGAGATTACTATCTGCCTGGGTCCCCAGATCTCTTATTACCTCTTCTGTATTAAGGGAGCTGCCACCTATGTGGTAATTCATGGGTGTTTTGTTTTTTCCAAAATGGGATGACTATGCATTTTTTGGCATTTAGCTTGAGACCATGACTTTGACACCAGGTGTCCATCTCAGTAAGGCCCTTTTGGAGAATGTCCATGTCAGCTAGAGAGTCAATTATGGCTCCCAGTTTGCAGTCATCGGCGAACATAGTTAGCCATAGTCCTCGTGTGTTTGCCTGTACTTCTGAGAAGTATATGCCGAACAGTAGGGGTCCCAGGACAGAGCCTTGTGGGACACCACTTGTGATTGGTTTCGAGTCAGACCTGGAGCCCGCTATTCTTACCGTGTGAGTTCTGTCTGTAAGCCAGTTGGCAACCTATCTCGTGACTTAGGGGTTTATGTTCAGACAGGTGAGTTTTTCTATAATTCCCGAGTGGGGAATGGTGTCAAAAGCCTTGGTGAGGTCAAGGTAGGCTGTGTGAATTACCTTCCCCTCATCTATGGCCTTGGTGACTGTCTCGAAGAAGTCAACCAGGTTTAGTAGGCATGATCTGCCCTTAACCAAGCCGAACTGGGTCGGGTCAAGTGTTTGGAGGTTCCCAATGTCTTTGCTGATGAGTTCCATGATGATGCGCTCCATAGCCTTGCAGACTAGGCTAGTCAGGCTTATGGGGTGATAGTTACCAGGGTCAGTTGTGGCCCCTCCTTTGTGGAGTGGAATAACCATTGCTGTGTGCCATTCTATGGGCACGTAGCCTGTGGAGAGGCTGAGGTTGAACAGTGTGTTTAGATGGGGGGGTTAGTTCATTCTGTAGTTCATACAAGACACAGCTTGGGACACCATCTGGCCCCATTGACGCTGTGCTTTTGGTTTTTGGAAGGGCTGTTTTCACCTGTGAGTCTGTGATTTCTGGGACACTACACTTTTCCAGTATTGTTGTGAGCCCTTTTGGAGGTGAGAGGGGGGTGAAGTTTGCACTGAATCTATCTGCCAGGATGTTGGCTATATCAGTGGGTTCAGTATATTTTGTGCTATTTTGCCCTAGCTCAGTGCATATCTGTGAGTTGCCACTTAGATTCTTGACATAGCTAAAGAAGGCTTTGTGGTTATCTTTTGAATCCTTGGCTATTTTTCTTTCGAAGTTAGCCTTGGAGGATTTTATGAGGGACCTTAGTCTCTTACTGATACTGATCAGGGATGTCTTTCCTTCTTGGGATTTGCTTTTTTCTGAACTAGTTTCCTCCTTCTATTGTATAGCCTATTTATGGCAGGGGTCCACCAGACTGGTTTCCTTCTCTTAGGGGAGTGAGTCTTGGTTTTGCTAGGGATGGCATGATCTATGCATCCTTATAGGTGCTCACAGAGTGCATTTGTAAAGGTTCCTGCATCTTGGACACTGTTATCCTTTAGCGTGGGGGCTGTGAAACGTACCACCACTGTCTTAAGTAAGGTGAAGCTTGCTATAGAAAAGTTTTTCACTGTGGTTTCCTTGGTTGGATGTGGTGGTGTGGTGTGGACATCCAAAGTGATTAGTTTATGGTCTGATCTAACCAGTGACGGGTTGATCTCCGGTGTGGAACACCTGTCGCCCATGTTGGTGATGACCAGGTCCAATATGTTTTCACCTCTGGTAGGGGAGTTTACCAGTTGATCCAGGGCATTTGAGTTGATAAATTCCAGGAAGCACTGGATCTGGGAGTTTGTACTTGAGTAGTTTTCCCAGTTAACTGTAAGGTAATTGAAATCACCCAATATCAGGGTGTTCGGTAGGACCTTCATGTTTTCCATTGTTTTCAGAAAGGTGAAGTGGTGGTCCTGGGTCATGGAGGGTGATCTGTAGCAGGCCACATTTTGCAATGAAGATTTGCCTGATGTCAGTTGCACATGGATGATCTCGGAGGTATCATGCTGTGCCACTAGCCTGGAGGTGTAGGTATCCTTGATGAATATGGATACATCCCCTCCTTTTGTGTTTCAGTCCATGTTCTGTGGCCAAAATGTGTGGTATGAGTTGTAGCCCGGTAGTGCTGGGGTGCTCTGTGGAGCCTTGATTTCAGTTACTGCACAGATGTCGATGTTCTCCATACTGGGGAGTGCTTCGAGCTCATGCATTTTGAGATTTAAACTCCTGGCGTTGAGTAGCATAACCCTCATTTTTTTATTTGTGCTGTTTACAGAGGAGGATTTGACTTTTGAGCCTTGCCTAACAAAGGCATTATGGGGGCAGCAAGAGCTTTCACCAGTATTCGAAAGCCTAGGGGTGACAGGTGCAAGCCGTCTCTTGCAAAGCAATGAGGCTTATCAAGCATGTCATCACAGGCTGACAGACACTGGATCCCCTTTGAATGACACCAGAAGCTTAGCCAGATGTTGAAATTGATCATTTTTTCTTTATACTGCGGTATCATTCTTGGTGAGGGCAGGATGCTACTCAGGGTCAGGGTTATACCCACCTGGGCTACATGATCAGAGAGCTCTTCCATGTCTCTCTTCATGTAGTCCAGGGAGGTAGGTCTCAGGTCATTCACACCAACATGAACAATGACAGAGTCATATTTGTACTTGTTCTGGAGTGACCTGAGTGCTTGTGTTATGTGGCGGATTCTGGATCCCGACAGGCAGCTAACAGTAACCTTCTTGTCCAGCCTAGTGAGTGGGACGTCAGCATGCCTGACTATAGAGTAGCCTATTACTAGTGTGTTAGGTATGCTATTTCACCTTAAGGGCTGTGATTGTGCAGCACACTGATTTTGTGTTTTATGTGTTGTCTGATTTGTGACGGGAGGTGCATGTTTTTTGGGTGTCTGCTTTGGAGGTCTGTGATGCTTTTGCAGGTTTTTATTTAGAGCCTCCGAGTATGATTTAGTGTATTTATGTGTATTTTTTTCTAGTGCTGGTTTAGTATGTCTGTCAGGCTGGAGGTGTGGTGCAAGTGTTACCCTTCTCCTCATGACTGCTTGTTCCAGTCTTGGATGGA
This sequence comes from Protopterus annectens, assembly GCF_019279795.1. Classification (NCBI taxonomy): domain Eukaryota; kingdom Metazoa; phylum Chordata; order Ceratodontiformes; family Protopteridae; genus Protopterus; species Protopterus annectens. Next base: position 1,849,141,108 of record NC_056728.1, read on the forward strand.
GAAAGCTTAGCCTCCAATTTAGCTATATAATTGCATCTCTCGCATATGTTAATGTTTTGTGGTAGGAGGAGAGGGTTGTCTGTGTACATGAGTCAGTTGTAACATTGCCTTAGGATACCCAGCTTCACCTGCTGGACTGGAGAGTATACCTGAAATTACCCTTTGGTCATGCCTGAATAGTAAAGTGAGCTGCTTAGTCACTTGGTTGGTGAGGGGTGAATAATGAGCCTTGCCCTGATGGGCAAGCAAGTGTCGGGGTATATTAGTGCTTGCTATTAGGTCTGAGCAAGTGCTGGACTGTAGGATGCTTTTTAAGTGCTTAGGTTGAGAGTTAGACTACTTTCAAGGGAAAAAGCAAATAGGAGACTTGGTGGAGCTGGGATAAATTTAGCCCTAGCTAACCAGCATTGCCCGGATGTGCAAAACCGTGCAAACGTGGTTTTTACAGCAGGGAAATGAAAGAGATAGAAATTAGCCCAAAATGGCCTATAAACTACTAACTTCTGGGCTGAAACCACTCCTCCAGTATTTTATATATATATATATATATATATATATATATATATATATATATATATATATATATGTATATACATAATTATATATGTAAACCCCCATATATATATATATATATATATATATATATATATAGATATATATATATATATATATATATATATATATATATATATACATATATACATATGAACATATTTAGCTAGCTATATACAATTGATGTTATATGATTATTTGTGAATTTTATATATATATATATATATATATATATATATATATATATATATATATATATATATTGTTGTTGTTGTATCTTTCAGCTTTTCCCAAATAGGGGTCGCCACACACACACATATATATATATATATATATATATATATATATATATATATATATATATATATATATATATATATATATATATATATATATATATATATATATTGTTGTTGAATCTTATGGCTTTTCTCAGTTAGGGGTCGCCACAGCGGAACTCTGGTCCGCTAGTTATTGGCAGAAGATTTTTACGTACCAAGTTGCCAGCCCTGACGCACAACCTTCTACAAAGTTATGCCCATTCACGCATGTCTCCACACAGAAGACGCTTTAGCTGAGAATTGAACAGGACAATGTCTTACTGTGAGGCGACAACGCTACTGCAGCACCACCACCACAGTTATATTTATATATATATATATATATATATATATATATATATATAGAGAGAGAGAGAGAGAGCTGTCTATCTGTCTACATTTACAGATATATATTTGTCCATATGTCCATGCATTTTTGGCTCAAAATGTTGGCATGTATCTCATTCTCTTGGCAACTGACATGGATGATCTCAGGATTGAAGTCAGTAACTAATGATGATACATTTGTGTTTCAGACTTCAACTCCTTCAAAATGTGTGTTTTGCAGGTTTTTATTTAGAGCCTCTTTGACATATATCCCTATCTGTACCCATATTTTGGCACACTTTGTCCAGAATTCTTGCAATAAGAGGTTGTGTGGTATGATATTATTACATTTCCTGTACTGTTGAATGGTTGTGCTGGGTGATATGTTTGTGAAAACAACAGGGTTATGTACAGCTGCTATGGTTTAGTGGTAAATCACTTTGTGTAAGGTGTGTAGTGTTTTGGGTTTGACCCTTGCAGAGGCTGTTTATTTTGTTGCTGGGCAGAACACAGGCCATTGGATATAGAGTGATTAATGCACTTTTAAGCAGTTGTAAGCGGATGTGGGTGTGTTTGCACGGTGGTAAGCACTGCTAACTTCTGGTTACAGTTTCTTATACACAGTTAGCTTCCACATTGCTTAATCTGTGTAGGCAGTGCTTACCCCCATGCAAACGCACATAAACACGCTTATTAGTGTTTACATATGCTTGCTACTGCTTATTTGTGCTTAAACCTGCTTACCAGTGCCTTACTCATTATGACACTGACACCTCACGTGCATTTCCTGCAGTACTCCAGTTCATAAATATATGTTCTTTAGTGGGTTTTGCAACAAAAATATTGCTTATAACATGCTTTGCCATGTAAAATAGACTATGTTGCAGTGGGACTCAAACCAGCAATGCCCGTGCATTAGGTGAATGCTCTGCCCACTACACTATTGCTATGCTACATCGGTTGCATATATCTTTATTGTTATCCTCTTCAGCCTTTTAAGCTGCTTTAACCATAGCTAAGTGATGGTCACACCCGTGCACCTACTGTTAGCTGTAGTCAGATGTTTAAAAAAAAAAAATAAAAGTGTTTCTTCATTTAATTTATATGTACTGTTGCTGTTGTACATATGGGGGACTGTTGGCGGGGATATGCGGACATCTATGAGTGGTCTCGCTCATTTCTAACCACTTTCTGCTGTTCTGCATTGCAGGGGCATGTTTATTCTGAGAGCTCTGCTTTCAAACATGCTCCCTGCACTCGTACATGCTCCGTGTAAGCCTAGGATCTTGGGCAGTGTGCCTTCATTAATATGCATGGTGCGCTGCTGTCCTGCTCCTAAACGGGTGCTTCTGTGCAGGACTTCTAGTCCTTCATGGAAAATTAGTGAATCTGGGAGAATATTTAAATGTCAAAAGTGCTAATCTTTTGAATTTTAAATAATGGTTTTAACAATTTTTGTTTCTGTTTTTTGTTTTATTAATGCTATTCTATATAAGTTGTTCTTTCCCTTTTCTGAAGAACCCACCTTCAACTCTTTTATTTCCTTTACAGTATTTAATACTTCAATCACATTTAGTTTATAATTTGAGCTCCATTTTCTAGCAATTGTTTTTTGGCAGCCACTAACATTAAATTTAGTAATGTCTTACTATGTGTAAGCAATTCAGATCCTGTATGTGAACTCAAAATAATCATTTATTTAGTTACAACTGTTTGCTCCGCTGACATTTCTGACAAAGTACGCTATAGGGAATTTTTAAAATGTGCCCCACTTGTTACTTTTCCAAAAAACATGTTGCCAATTATTTTTTTCCAATCATACCTCCAGCATGTGCTATCTATCTAAATAATATTCTTTGAAGTCTGCTAGGGTTATATAAATACCTGTGTAAATTTTTATATGCAAAAAATGCTAAACCTTTTGGAATTTGTTGCATACTTGGGAACCATGCAAATGTCTTTCAATTGTTCTTTTGTAAATTGCCTTTCCATTCTCTTTTTCTAATATTTTCTAATCTCTTTTGATTGATTCTAATGGTTATTACCCATTATATTATATGCCCTACTGATTACACCTTTGTAACAGCATCTTCTGTTCTAGACTAAACTAAGATCTCTACTACCAGAGCTGGTCTTTTACTTAACACTCCACTATGCCTTTCTCTTTGCCTATACTATGTTATTAATACTTGGTAAGGAAGGCAGTTCTGTACCTCTTACCTGTATAGATTTTTGCAGAATGTCCAGATTTTTGCCCCATATTTTTGGTCCTTTTTTCATAAAATTGTGGTTTTTTTGGCAAATTAGTGGCAAATCATTAAAGACTGAAGTTATAAAATAATGACAGACATTTGAATTTCACAGTTCATACCCTTCAAAAAAATTAGACTAATGCAAAACCTGTTATTCTATCTGCTTTCTAAGTTTGCAAGAGTATTTAAAAATTGTCCCAATTTTTGAGCCTCTGTCCCACTTTTATTTATGGCTTTCCCAGATTTCTTGCTCTACGAGGTTGTGATGTATGGGCAGTTCCTAGCCTGCTCTCCAGACTTTTGCTTAGTTTCTTACTGCTCTATTACAGTTCCTTCATAGCTATTTGCTCCCAGTACTCTGGTTCCTTTGCAGATTTCCTCCATTAAATTACAGTCTTGTCTTGCCTACTTTTCATATCCCAGCTTGCGGTCATCCCTATTATTAAAATATTTCTCCATTCCCATGATGGCTTAGCTTTTAACTCATCCCTCCAATGGAGCTCTGGAAATTTGCACTTTTACATCCAAAGGGTAGAACCTAAGGTTTTTGAAAGAATAAAATTATGTTCTTGCATTTCAAAAGCATGTTCATATCTCTGGAACCACAGAGGTTACTAAAAAAGTGTAAATTTCAAACTCTTCAGCACAAACTATTTTTTTGTAGAGGTAGTGTTCTTTAGGTTCTAGGTCTTAAATCAAATTTTATAAATCACTGCAAACACAGTGCCTATTATGTTTGTAATATTTTATAAACTACTTGCAATATCTCAGCAACCATTCAAGTTACACACATAGGGCTGGATTCACGAAGGCTTGCACGGAGTCTAAGAGTAGTGTAAGACTCCATGCAGCCTTCGCGATCCAGGAACAGCCCAAAGTCCGTGTAAGAGACAAGCTAAAACGTCTCTTACACGGAGTGGGCATGGATAAGCTAATCACCTCACTTGCAGCCGAATAGCATGCAAATGAGGATGATTAGCGATCCAGGAAGCCCAGAACAGCCCGTGTAAGAGCCGTTTTAGCTGCAGAAATGTACTCAGTTGACAACTGAGTACGTTTCTGCAAAAAACGCAATGGAGCCATGTCAGCTCCAAATAAAGGGTGCATATGTGTCAGGCAGCATGCCAATGGCCAAATATGTGGCCATTGGCAAGGTAACCTGATGCAAAAATATTAAAAATATAATTGTGTAAACCCAGCGCAGCCCCACGCAAACAGGCTGCGCTGTATAAAACATAAAAATGAAGGTTATAAACCCACAAATGTGGGTTTTATGCAATACATGGAATTTCAATGCAGGGACCAGCAGACCAAAAACAACATGGCCACCGTGTAGTGGTTGCTAAGGGGGGAAGCTGAGTCTAAGAGATGTAATTAAGCATTAGTAGGCAATCTGATGCAAATGAGTGTTAGGATACTGAATTCCACTGTCACATAGCAAATGAGCACATTCTGAGTAGTGTAAGAGTTAGAGAAGGGGGAGGAACAGAGTAGGAGATAGGTGACATCACAGGGGGGAATGGTAGAAAGAAATGCAGTTCATTGGAGGTCAGAGTTACATGACAGATGTCAGACAGTTATCATGGAAAGAGGTGTGCCACTAGATAAGCATGAGAAAGTCAGGAAATGGAAGGTGTATACTGTTGCCTACACCAAAGTTTCTTGCTGGGCGTGCATGCGCACGTGTGTGCACCATGAAGCACGAGTAAGACAGTGTGTGCACGTGTAAGGCAGACTGAGCATGTGGGAGCATGTTGGTAGCTGTTTAACACTGTTTGCGCGGGTGTGCGCGCATGTAGGGCAGACTTAGCATGTAGAAGCCTGTTGGCAGACCTGTAACACTGTTTGAGCTGGTGTGCATGCGTTTTAACCCAGATAAGACGATTCTGAGCCGTGTAAGCATGTGTGCGCGTGTGTAAGCAACTGTGAGCGTGTTTCTGCTGGTATACATGCTGCTCCCCCCTGAGGAAACAGAAAGGAAAAAGGAAGCAACATAATTAGTAGGAAGCTACCAGGGAATACTGCTGGAGCTAGCAGGTGAAAACAATTAGAAGCAGGCAATTACACAGGCAGAATAGTAGCTCAGCCCAACACTTAAAAATCTGCAAACAGCAGTGCAAGATGTTTCTCTCAAGAGACACTGCAAGACAGGAGTAAGCTATTAGAAGTGAAAACTGAAAAAGCTGAACTCAGAGCAGAAATGTTAGGTGCTGCCATAGCTGTCATAATGAGACATAGGCGACTTGCTGAGGGTGGTGACAATGCAGATGGTGCCAGACAACCCACAGTAAGGAGACGGAGAGAATGTACAGGCCCAGGGTCACCTACCATGGGTTACATCAGCTGGAGATAGTAGAGCGCTATAGGGTGGACAGAGACCTCCTGCAGCAAATAGTGGAGCTGTGCAGGCCACGCCTCACACACAGAATCAACAGAGGGGAACCCATCCCAGTGGAAACCAAGGTATGTGTTGGCCTAAGAATACTAGCAACAGGTACCTTCCAGAGACCAACTGGTGATATGATGGGGATATCACAGGCATCAGCCTCCAGGGTACTGCACCAGTTCCTGGATGCCATGTCAGCACATGTCGGTGATCATGTATATTTCCCCAATGCCCGTGAGGTATTGGCCAGCAATATCGTCTCTTCCAGCAAATAGCGGAATACCCTGAGGTAGTGGGTGCAATAGACTGCACGCACATATGCATCAAAAGCACCAGCCGGTGAGCGGGGTAGGGCATACATTAACCGCAAGGGCTTCCCTCCATCAACTGCCAGGTTGTGTGTGATGCCCAGGGCATAATAATGAATGTGTGTGCTGGCTGCCCTGGGAGCTACCATGATTCCCACATCTGGCATTTGACACAGCTGTACCAGACATTTGCCAATGGGGACATCCCACGGACACCTAGTGGGGGATGCAGGTTATGCACTGGAGCCGTGGCTGATGACACCCATCAGAAACGCACACACACCTGAACAGGAATGCCATAATGAGGCACACGCACAAACACATAATGTAATAGAGCGTGTGTTTGGGCTGCTCAAGTCATGGTTCCGGTGTCTGGACACATCTGGTGGAGCCTTGCAGTACACATCAACTACATGTACCCAAATTGTCATGGTATGTGCTATGCTACATAATATGATCTTGCGAAAACAGCTGCAGCAGGACCAGCATAGGGCGGGCCAAACAGCCCCCCACCATTGCCAAGGCCATCACAGGCAGAGCGTGACTCGGAGGAGGAACAACCTGAGCCTGCCCCAGTAGACAGAAGGAGGCGTGCCCAGTATGCCCTGGCCTTGGCAAAGAGGCAACGCATAGCACATACACTGGCTCAGTAGGAACCCTGGGAATGATACCCCCTCTGACACACTCAGATAATAACAGGGATGCCTAAAATTACATGACCTGCTCACAAACATGTACAGGGAGTGTAATATGTGCATCCGACAGAGGCAGCCCTGCAGCACCACCTGAGGCATGAATGCCATGTGTTAAGTAATGTAACACAATGTACTATATGCACACCTGAGGACCCTGACTAACATCCTACCCTCACCAAGCATCATGCCACAATATGACAATGAGATGATCAAGTGCAATAATTGACTGAAGTATCTCAGTTATTCAAAGGGGATCCAATGTGTGCCAGCCTGGGATGACATGCTGAGCATGACATGATGCTCCACCTGCTAAGACTGGCGTGCACCTATCAGTGCAGGCGGTATGGATACTGGCAAAGGCTGTTGTTACCCACAGCGTGCCCTGAATAGGTAAGGCTCAAAACACAAACCTACCTCCATACGTATCAGAAGGGATAAGAATAAGATAAGGGATAAGTCGAAACAGCAAGATGCATGCAGTCTAAACTCACCCAGTATGGAGAATGTTGATATCTGTGCTGTAACAGAAAACTGAGTCAAGGCTCACAACAGCACCCTAACACTACCAGGTTACACCTCATACTGTGCTGTACAGCCTCAAAACATGGAACAAGCTACAAAAGGAGGGTGACTAGCAATAATTGTCAAGGATAACCACACCCCATGTTGGTACCACAACAAGAAGCAGCATGGACTAGCCATGGTCAAGTAACAGTGGCTAAAACTGCCCCCCAGTTTATAGCCTGCTACGGACTACTGTCCCAACACCAGGAACTGCACCTGGCCTATGCTGGAATACATGAATATATCAAGTCCTCCAAACCACATTATATTGAGTGACTGAAAATACCCAGACATAGACTGGGAGCATTATACTAGCTCCAACACTGTAGGACAAAAGTTCATAGAATCCATAAACCAAAATGCCCAGGAACAATGTACCACTCCCACAAGAGGGGTAAGCATACTGGATGTGATAATCAGCAACATGGGTACTGGATGGCAAGACGAGAAGTGTATTGCTCACTGGTAAAACCAGACCATAGAGTAATCACACTGGATATACAAATCCTGACCACAGTCCCTGGCGAGAAAACCACAGTGGAAAACATGTGTAAAGCAATATTTGCACTCCTCCAAACTGATGTGGAATCCATTAAAGGTCCTGTGCAGGTGCAAAATATGGGCCACACCTCAGAACCTGTAATACAGCCATTCCATGAACACTGCCAGGAATGCTTGGATTATGCAATCCTAAATTAAAACAAGACACAATGCCATACACGCAGGCATCTGGCATGGTGGACACCAGCCATAACCAAACCATGCAAGAGAATGAGGAAGCTACTACATGATAGAGCAAACATAAACAATGAAGTAATCACTGATCAGTAGTATGGCAATAAAATATGTCCACACATACAATCCACTAAGGCCAGCCACAACAAGTTGAATCTGTGAATCTTGAGGCAATGTTACACCTGCCCCAAGTATACAGACAACCCCAACTCCCCAAGAAATACAAATATATGTGAGAGATGCAACCATCTATCCAAACTGGAGGCTGAGCTCCCTCAACTCAGTACTCCCAAAACTAGTCAGGAGGAGAGGGTAACCACACACACACCACAAACACAGTCCCACATAGACCTATCACAACTGCAAACCAAAGACATAAACACAGAAAAACATTCCCGGAGGCACAAATTACAAACACAGCACACCAACAGAAGCCTCTAAAGCAGACACCCAATCAAACAACTTCCAAACATAGCACATGCAACACATAGTACACAAAGCTGGTGTGCCAAACAGTCACAGGCCAGAAGGAGAAACAACATGCCTGATACAGTTGTAATAGGTGACTCCATAGCGAGACACACTGCTGTCCCGCACACCAGACTGAACAAGGGAAAGGGTACAGTAAGCTGCCTGTAGGCTGCCACAATACGCCACATAACACAAGTATGCAGGTCACCCCAAAGCAAGTAGAAATATGATGCAGTCATAGTCCATGCTGGTGTGAATGACCTGAGATGTACCTCCCTAGACTACATGAAAAGAGACATAGATGAGCTCTCTGATTATGTAGTCCAGGCTGGTATGACACTCACCGTTTGCAGCATCCTACCCTTACCAAGAATAATGCCACAGTACAAACATGGAATGATCAGTCATAGCAAGTGGCACACTTACTGGTGTCATTCCAAGGGGATCCAATGTCTGTCTGCTTGGGATGTCATGCTTGACAAGCCACGCAGCTGTTCCTGGGATGGCTTGCACCTGTTACCCCTGGGCGTCTGGATATTAGATAAGGCTTTTGCCACCTCCATAGAGCCTTTTGTAGGCAAGGCTGAAAAGACTAACCCACCACCCTAGAAAACATAAGTGGAAAGAAACATAAGAGTAATGCTGACCAATGCCAGATGTGTAAACCCCAATATGCATGCTCCCGAGGCCATCCCCAGAATGGAGAACATCGATGTCTGTGCAGTGACAGAAACCTGCTGCAAGCCTCCTGAAAGCACACCAGCACTACCAGGTTATACCACATATCATGTGTCATGGCCCCAAAACCTGGAACAAAACATAAAAGGAGGGTGAGTATCCATATTCAGCATAGACACCCATACGTCCAGGTAACTGACAATGCACAAGGCATTGGAGTCCACCCATGTGCAACTAACTGTAGGCAAGACTGCTGTACAGTCTGTAGCATGCTACAGACCACACTCTCACACACAGGAACCCCACCCAGCCATCCTGAAGACACTGGACCGTATGAATGTCCCACCAAATACCAAACAAGGTACCACAAATTACCAAATAGGTGGTAAACCATTATGTATGGAAGGAGTAATCAGGGACCTAGGGACACAAGTGGACAGTAACCTGTTATGTGACACTCACATTGCCAATGTGGCTAGGAAGACTGTCTACATTGGACACCTTATCATGAAAGGATTCACATCTACGTCAACAGAGGTCATTGTGCCCCTATACTGTTCTCCTATCACACCCATAATCTAGTACAATGCCTCATATGGGATGTACCTTACCTGACACCTGCAGCAGTTAGAAAGACCTCAAAGGTACCTCACCAAGAGGATAAAGGGTCTCAAATATATGTCATATGCTGCCTGGCTATAGACACCCCAGCTGAATGCAGTCACATACTGCCTACACAGAGGCATTGCATGCCTGTTGTACAAGGCCATGCCCAACACAGGAGTAATGGACATGCTCCGCCCCAGAAAACTCAAAGCCATCGGAGCTGTGAGAGTGAGAGATGTCAACCTCAACAAATAATGAAATAGGATGTGCTGGAGGGACAGATACATAATCCAGAGGCTCCCCACACCCTGGACCAGAATCCCACTCCATGTTAGGCAGATCCCCTCACTGATACTCTTCAAGAGGAATCTTGCCAAGTGGATGGATGATTGTAGAGTTACACTGGGGGTCTTCACTGTGTCATGTCCAGACACAGGCACAGCAAAGCAAATCATAAATGGCCATAATATTCACATAGCAAGGGGTGGCAAAAGCCACACACACTCTGGCTAGGCTAACAAATGCCCTAGGGTGGATAACCTAGTATGAACCTATGAAGATACAAATTGTACAGGACACTAAGTATAATCCCAAGGCTTTCACAACTGATGGTAGGAAATGTGTTGGGAATTCACAGATATGCTCTGAATCACACAAATATCACAAACAACATACCAAACACACACACATATTGCCAACATACATCCTGACAGATGCAGTGCAAACCCCCCCCCCCAGAATGCAAAATATCTATCCCAGCAGACTGCTGGCCCCCTGACATTGCAGATGCTGAGGTAACAGCTAGCATCTACAAAGCAAAACAAACAGCAGCAATGGTATGAGATGGTGTCCTGGGCTGAGTCCAACATGGACTCCAAGACGAATGGAATGCCAAATCACACTACTGCTCAATGTCAGCCTTACCACAGGATATGTACCCAAAGAGCAGTGTACAACAACAGTGGTCCTTCTCAACAAATGTGTTGCCTGAATGGATACTGAAAACTACCACCCCAGAATCCTGAGAAGCTTGGTCTGCACAGCTATGGAAAGGATCAGCATGTACCACAGACATAAAGATATTGGGGACCTACTGACACCGGACCCTACCCAGTGTGGCTTTCTTAAGTGCAGATCCTGCCCCTAAACATGTTTGACTCAATTGAAACAGTCATTAAGGTCATTGATGAGGGCAATGTGGTCCACACAGCGTAGCTGGACCTTGCAAAGGCTTCTATACAATACCCTATGTGTTCATTATAGATAAGCTCACCAGCTTAAATATAAACCCCTATGTCAGTAGAGGGGTTGCAAACCAGACCAAGGACAGAACAGACATGGTCAGACATGCTGCAGCCATGTTAGACTACAAACCAGATATAACTGGCATCAAACAAGGCTTGGTCCAGGGATCTCCCTCGTCTGGTATATATGTCCCATAGGTACAGGCCAACATGGAAGGACTTTGTCTGAACATATTTGCAGAGGACTACAAACTGCTCGCCATATATGATCCACCAGCTGACACAAGCATCCCACAAAAGGGCCACATAGAAACAGACAACTGGTGCCATAGCCATGTCAGCAAGCTAATTGCAGAAAAGTGTATAGTCAACCCCCATGGATATACAGTAAGTGCCCACCAATTACCACATAGGTGTTAACCCATTACGTACTTAACATGCAATGAGAGACCTGGGGACACAAGGTGATAGATATCCTGCATTGGACAAACATGTGCTGTAGTGTTTACAGAAACATACCATATACCCACCTAATCATGAAGGTTGTCAGATCTAGATAAGGGGAGGTCATTGTGGCTCTGCAGTCATCCTTCATCAGTGTTACAATTGACTACAATAGCCCCTGTGGGATGTACCTCAGCAGACACCTCCATCAACCGTAAAGTCCCCAACAGTACCTCACCAGGAGTATCAAAGAGCTTGCACAGATGCCATGTGTTGCCTGTGTTGCTGGTATCAATAAACATGCTGCACCTTGTACAATCTGAATGGCAGTGAGCTATGCACATGAGCGACCTGAACCCCAGCACTGACTTACATAGGACAAGCTGTACTGCATGATCCATAACACAGAAGCCACCCCCACCCATGAGTAAAGTCCCAGTACAGGCTACCCATAGAGTCACTTATCGATTTTCCTCAATAGGAATCTTGATGAGTGGATGGGAGATGGTAGCTTTATCCTGGGTATCACTGTCATGTCACAGGTAGACAGAGGCACAGTATACTAACCATGACATATGTCATGGCAAACTCCACTTACAATGTGTGTGAAGGACAAACACACTCTCCGACTAGCATTAGAAATGGACTAGGGCATATCGCTAGTGTTTGCAAATGTACACCTATGTTGTGGAATACACTACCAATGTTGGACAAGCCTGGTTTAAGTAGTTCATATCTGAACATAATGCAACATGGTCAGATGTACACAACTGGCCCCTAACCAGGCTGTTGTGCTCACTATGGAAATGTAAAGCAGTGATAGCACTAAAGCCCAGGATACTGTCCACCACAGTCAAAGTACTGAACCAGTACACTATACAGTACTACAGTGTTAGGTCAGTGTGAAAGGATGTTGACAACTGTATGCAAAGTATCCCATGCAAACCCTGCAGGCACAGTATAATCCTGTTGTGTTCACACACAAAGCAGTTGTACAGTAACTACACAACATGACACACAACACACAACCATAAACGGGAGATATTTGTTGAAGTTCACACTCATCCACAAATGTGGTGGGCTGCAGATTTCAACATATGGAATGCTCACACTGGGCATGCTCACACACTTTGATAAATGAGACATATGTCAGACAACATGCCATGGAAGGCTGAACTGGGCATGCTCACACACTTAGGCCAAATCTCAGTTTAGCAGTTGGCCACACATATCTGGTATTTTTACGTGTTATTCCAGGAACCAACCACATTACAGCAGTCTGCCCAGTGCACACAGTTAAATGACTACAGAGACATACGTGATATAGCGGATTCCTCCCATATGCAAACATCTTCCACAGATACACAAGTTGTTCATACAAACAGGGAATGCTATGGCAATAAAGACGTGCAAACAGTCTATCAGCAACAAATAATGTGCATTTGACAATTAAACATATGGGTGTAGAGGTCAACACTAGGCTGTTTGCCCTAGGGAATGACAGCTTAGCCAGAGTGTGCTTGGCATCTGCCTCTCCACAGGATGCACATTCCCCTTTCTAAACACCGATGATGTCAGCACCCTATAAGTACAGCAGGAGAAAAGACGCCTCCCAGTAATGTGAATAGCGCGCTCCGCTAATGTGTCTGTCTCAAGTGTTATAACATAATTAGGTAGGGTTTTGAATCCTGCAAATGCTCAGTGTGTGTGCAACTCTGTGGGAGAGAAATGTCACTTTTGGCAACTGGGAAAACACACTACAGGATGCACATTCCCCTTTCTAAACACAGATGATGTCAGCACTCTATAAGTATAGCAGGAGAAGGGAAACCTCCCCGTAATGCAAATAGCATGCTCCACTAATGCATCCGTTTCAAGTGTCATAACATAGTTAGGTAGGGGTTTGAATCCTGCAAATGGTAAAGGTGTGTGTTTGGCTGAGGGGGGTTAGTGTGTGTGCAATTGTGTGTATGAGGAAAATGTCCCTTTTGGCAACTAGGAGAACAGATGCACATTCCCCTTTCTAAACACTGATGATGTCAGCACTCTATAAGTAAAGCAGGAGAAGGGAAACCTCCCAATAATGCAAATAGCGCGCTCTGCTAATGCATCCTTCTTAAGTGTCATAACATAGTTAGGTAAGGTTTTGAATCCTGCAAATGGCAAGTGTGTGTGTTTGGTTGAGGGGGGTTAGTGTGTGTGCAATTGTGTGTGAGGGAAATGTCCCTTTTTGGCAACTAGGAGAACAGACTACAGGATGCACATTCCCCTTTCTAAACACTGATGATGTCAGCACCCTATAAGTACAGCAAGAGAAGGGAAACCTCTCAGTAACGTGAATAGCACGCTCTGCTAATGTATCCATCTCGAGTGTCATAATATAGTTAGATAGGGGTTTGAATCCTGCAAATGGCAAGTGTGTGTTTTTGGCTGAGGGGGCTTAATGTGTGTGAGGGAAATGTCCCTTTTGGCAACTAGAAGAACAGACTACAGGATGCACATTCCCCTTTCTAAACACTGATGATGTCAGCACCCTATAAGTACAGCAAGAGAAAGGAAACCTCCCAGTAATGTGAATAACACACTCTGCTGCTGCGTCTGTCTCGAGTGTCATAACATATTTAAGTAGGGGTTTGAATCCTGCAAATGGCAAGTGTGTGTGTTTGGCTGAAGGGGGAATTGTGTGTGAGGGAAATGTCTCCTTTTGGCAACTAGGAGAATAGACTACAGGATGCACATTCCCCTTTCTAAACACTGATGATGTCAGCACCCTATAAGTACAGCAAGAGAAGGGAAACTTCCCAGTAATGCAAATAGTGCGCTCTGCTAATGTGTCTGTTTTGAGTGTCGTTAGGTAGGGGTTTGAATCCTGCAAATGGAAAGTGTGTGTTTTTGGCTGAGGGGGGTTAGTGTGTGTGAGGGAAATGTCCGTTTTGGCAACTAGGAGAACAGACTACAGGATGCACATTCCCCTTTCTAAACACTGATGATGTCAGCACCCTATAAGTACAGCAAGAGAAGAGAAACCTTCCAGTAATGCAAATAGTGCACTCTGCTAATGTGTCTGTTTCGAGTGTCGTTAGATAGGGGTTTGAATCCTGCAAATGGCAAGTGTGTGTTTTTGGCTGAGGGGGGTTAGTGTGTGTGAGGGAAATGTCCCTTTTGGCAACTAGGAGAACAGACTACAGGATGCGCATTCCCCTTTCTAAACACTGATGATGTCAGCACCCTATAAGTACAGCAAGAGAAGAAAAGCCTCCTAGAAATGCGAATAGCGCACTCTGCTAATGTGTTTGTTTCGAGTGTCGTTAGATAGGGGTTTGAATCCTGCAAATAGCAAGTGTGTGTTTTTGGCTGAGGGGGGGTTAGTGTGTGTGAGGGAAATGTCCCTTTTGGCAACTAGGAGAACAGACTACAGGATGCGCATTCCCCTTTCTAAACACTGATGATGTCAGCACCCTATAAGTACAGCAAGAGAAGAGAAACCTTCCAGTAATGCAAATAGTGCACTCTGCTAATGTGTCTGTTTCGAGTGTCGTTAGATAGGGGTTTGAATCCTGCAAATGGCAAGTGTGTGTTTTTGGCTGAGGGGGGTTAGTGTGTGTGAGAAATGTCCCTTTGGCAACTAGGAGAACAGACTACAGGATGCGCATTCCCCTTTCTAAACACTGATGATGTCAGCACCCTATAAGTACAGCAAGAGAAGAAAAGCCTCCTAGAAATGCGAATAGCGCACTCTGCTAATGTGTCTGTTTCGAGTGTCGTTAGATAGGGGTTTGAATCCTGCAAATAGCAAGTGTGTGTTTTTGGCTGAGGGGGGTTAGTGTGTGTGAGGGAAATGTCCCTTTTGGCAACTAGGAGAACAGGCTACAGGATGCACATTCCCCTTTCTAAACACTGATGATGTCAGCACCCTACAAGTACAGCAGGAGAAGGTATGTGGCATGGACAATGACTGAGTCATATGTGTCCATGCCTCTGACTGACCTGTATGCTTGTGTTATGTGGTGGACCATAGTGCCCCACAGGCATATCACTGTGACCTTCACCTTGTCCAGCCTGGTGAGCTTGACCATATTGTACCGGACAATAAAGGTAGCTAACACAACTGTGGCAGGTGTGTTGTCTAGCCGTACAGGCTGTGACTGGCCACAGGATTTGTGTGCTATGTGTTATGTGCGATGTGTTCAGGCATAATGTATGCCTGTGTGCCAGCTGCAGAGGTGTGTCCCACTCAGGCAGGATGTTATTCTAAGGCTCCACGAATGGCCCAGTGTGTTCACGTGTTTGTATTGCTGTCAGTGTAGGTTTACATCAGACTGGTATTGTAGTCACTGTAGTATTGCATGCCACCTGACAGGTTATGCCAGTACTGGGTTCAGAGTGCTTAGTCCCCAGTTTGGCTATGTGGTTCCATCTCATACATGTGTTGTACGTCCATGTGTAGGGGAGAGGGTTGACTGTGTACATGTGGCAGCTGTGACATTGCTACATGACCCACATATTCCACAACTGTAGCATAGAAGTGACTGACAACTGACCTTTGAACATGCTACCATAGTATTGTGATTGCCATGGTGATTAACAGCACATAGGGCTAATGGGGAACAAGGTACATAGGTTCATAGGTTCATAGCATCATACTAGGCAATCTGCCCTAGGGCATTTAAGAACCTAGCCAGAATGTGTTTGGCTGTCGCCATCCAATGTAAATATATCTTGCCATGCCCTTTTCCGAGGTTAGTATACTGTGCCTCTGTCTAACAGTGACACAGAAGTGATACCGGTAAACCTACAATGTCCCATCCACTCATCAAGATTCCTCTTGAAGAGAGTCAATGAGGGACTCTTCCTAACCTGGACTGGGATTTTATTCCAGAGTGAAGTGAGCCTCTGGGTTATGAATCTGTCCCTCCAGCATGTCCTATTTATTTCAGTGCTGAGGCTCAGGTCTCTCAAGCGTGTATCCCGATGGGATTTGGATATTCTCAGGTGCAGCATGCCCATTAATTCCGGGTTTGACATGGTGTTATACATTAGGCACAGATCGCCTCTGAACAGGCGGTATGCCACTGAGTAGAGCTGGGGTTTATTTAACCGGTCAGCATATGGCATCTGTTTGAGCCCTTTGATCCTCTTGGTGAGGTACTTGTGGGGTCTTTCCAGTTGCTGCAGGTGTCTGGCAAGGTACATCCCGACAGGGGGATTATACTCAATTATGGGCCTGATGAGGGATGACTAAAGAGGCACGATGTCCTCCCCTGATGTAGATGTGAATCCCTTCATGATGGGGTGGGCTATATACAATGTCTTTCTAACCACTTTGGCCACGTGGTTGTCAAATGAGAGATTGCTATCAACTTAGGTCCCCAGGTCCCTAATTACTTCTTCTGTACATAATGGAGTACCACCTATGTGGTACTTTGTGGGCACTTTGTTTTTGCCAAAGGGGATGACTATACACACTTTTGCATTCAGCTGGAGGCCATGGCTCTGGCACAAGTTGTCTGTTTCTATGATGCCCTTTGGAAGATGCTTGTGTCGGCTGGAGAGTCGATTATGGGCCAGTTTGCAGTCATCTGCATATTTGGTCAGCCACAGTCCTTCCGTGTTGGCCTGTACCTCTGATAAATATATACCAAACAAGAGAGGTCCCAGGACTGAGCCTTGTGGGACACAACTCGTAACTGGTTTGGAGTCTGGCATGGCTCCAGCAATTCTAATCATGTGGGTTCTGTCCTTGAGCCAGTGTGCAATCCATCTAGTGACATAGGGGCTTATATTTAAGCTGGTGAGCTTCTCTAGAATGCCCGAGTGGGGTATTGTTTTGAAGGCTTTTGCGAGGTCCAGGTAGGCTGTGTGAACCACCTTCCCGTCGTCAATGGCCTTGGTGACTGTTTCAAAGAAATCAACCAGGTTTGAGAGGCAGGATCTGCCCTTAACAAAGCCAAACTGGGTATGAACCAGTGTCTGTAGGTCCGCAATATCTATATCTATGTGGTCCATGATGATCCTTTCCATAGCTCTGCAGACCAAGCTAGTGTGGCTTATGGGGCGATAGTGTCCAGGATCCGTTGAGGCACCACCTTTCTGTAGAGGGACCACTGTTGCTGTACGCCACACTTTGGACACATATCCTGTAGTAAGGCTGGGATTGAACAGTAGGTTTATGTTTGGTAGTAGCACGTCTTGGTGGTCATGTAGGACACAGCCCGAGACACTGTCTCGTCCCATTGATGCAGTGTGTATTGCTTTGGAGAGGGGGGCTCTTACCTGAGCATCTGAGATGTCAGGGGGGCAGCACTCTGCTGGGATACGTATTTGCCCTTTCAGTGTGGAGGGGGGTGAGAAGTTTGCACTGAACCTGTCAGCTAGAATGTTGGTAATGTCTGTGGGTTTGATGTTTCTATTGACATTTTGGACTACCTCTGAGCATATCTGGGAATTACCACCCAGGTTCCTAACATAACTAAAGAAAGCCTTGTGATTATCCTTAGTGTCCTGTGCAATCTCTGTCGAAGCTGGCCTTAGACAATCTTATGAGTGCCTGTAGTTATTTGCTAATACTGATCAGTGATGCCTTCCCTATTTGTGAATTTGCTGTATCATTTGGTAGCTTCCTCCTTCTATTGTGTAGTTTGTTTATGGCTGGGGTCCACCAGACAGGACGTCTGCCTTTGGAGGATTGGGTCTTGGTTTTATTCGGGATCACATGATCCATGCATTCCTGAAGGTGTCCATAGAATGCGTTTATAGAGGAATCTGCGGTCTGGTCTGTAGTTTCCACAGGCCCGGAGGCTTTGAAGGATTCCACCTCAGTTTTGAGGAGTGTGAATTTGCTTTAGAGAAGTTGTTCACTGTGGTGTTCTGGGAAGGGGTTGGGGTCGGGATGTGAATATCCAGTGAGATTAGTTTATGGTCCGATCTTACCAGTGAGGGATACACTTCTGGTCTGGAGCATAGAGTCCCCATGTTGGTGATGATCAGGTCCAGTATGTTTCCCCTTCTTGTGGGAGTGGTAACAAGTTGTTCCATAGCATTTGAGCTCATATATTCTAGGAATCTTTGGCCTAGGGTGTTGGAGCTAGAGTCATGCTCCCAGTCCATGTTTGGGTAGTTGACGTCGCACAATATAATGGTGTTTGGAGAGACCTTCATATTTCCACTGTTCACAGGACAGCCGAGTGCAGTTCTTGGGTTTGGGAGGGTGGTCTGTAGCAGGCTATAAACTGGAAGGCAGTTTTACCCATTGTTAGTTGCACATGGATAGTCTCTGATGCTTGGTGCTTTGCCACCAACCTAGAGGTGTGGGTATCTTTGATGAATATCAATACTCCCCCTCCATTTGTGGTTCGTTCCAAGTTTTGGGGCTGAAAAGCATGGTATGAGGTTAAACCTGGTAGTGCTGGCGTGCTCTCAGTAGCCCTGAACCAGGCATCTGTTACTGCACAGATATTGATGTTCTTCATGCCAAGGAGAGTTTCGGGTGCATGCATCTTGAGGATTAGACTTCTGGCGTTGGGTAGCATTACTCTTAGTTTCTTATCCCTTGTGATACCTATGAAGGTGGGTTTGTCATTTGAGCCTTGCCTAACATAGGCACTATGGGGGTAGCAAGAGCCTTTTCCAATATCTGAAAGCCCAGGGGTGACAGGTGCAGGCCGTCCCTAGCGAAGCAGGTGGTTCAACAGAAGATGAATATGTGAAGGTGTAGTGCCTGTGATTAGTTAGTAGTAGCATATATGACTGCTCAACTGGACACATGCCAGGTAAGTCATATGCACTGTGTCATAGGCAATGTACATGTGAACAGGACAAACAGTGACATTCTGTCAAGTGAGACATGGACATACATATAGTAAGCTATGCAGATGGCACTAGGAGTCCACAGAAGCTCTATAACTATGCATTGCAGGTGTGATCAGTATTCCAGGGTAATTGCAAGCAAACATGCATGCAAACAAAGCTACAGTAAACAGGGCTGCATGTAGTCCATTGTACAACAAACAAGCTGTCCCACTTCCAGTAGGTAACACTGCAAATATGCAGGCACTATGCACATGTACATGGAAATACACAGGTCAGATGGCTAGGATCTAGTCTCAGCGCACACAAGTGTACAGAGCATGTACTGTCAGGATGTACAATAACTGGATGGAAACCCATGTGCTCATACCTGCAGTAATACACATGTCAAATAACAGACACTGAGCCTTCACTCAGTGGTTCCATACTTAGTAGGATGTATGCTACCTGGCCTGCCACCACAGTATCCCTGACATATATGGGGACTCTCCCTCCTGTGACAGTTAGTTTTGTGTGTTGGGGCTGTCTAGCATGGTATGAGATGTGAGCTTGCAGTGCTAGGGTGCTCCTGTGTGTCCTGTACCAGTCGTGTAGTACTGCACACATATCAACATCCTCAAACATCCGCATTGCAGAGTCCAGTGTGGGCAACATGCCACTTGCAGTTTACATATCCATCATTGCATATTACTACATTCATTACCTTATTCCCTGTGCTACCTATGTAGGTAGCCTTCTGTTTACATCATTACCACCAGTATGCCAACATGTGCAGATGATACACTATGGTACTTACCATGGGTGTAGACAACAGTACATGACAATCACACCCTTACTGCATCAGGCATGCTGTGATATACCCACAATTAATTCAGCACACAGTACTGTTAACAACATGATACTATTACTACACATCTATGTGGTCACCCTGTGCATCAGCAACATGTTAACCTGTACCTGCACAGTTGTTACAGATTGCAGGAGGTGGCACAGTTTCATCATATGCACAGGGTGTGAACTTGGTATGCCTGAGTCAGCCACCGATACCACCGATTGACATGTATGTGTATGTGTGTTGGTGAGGGACAGCAGTAGAAGGTGGGGCAATGTTGATGCAGTGTGTGCGTGTATGCGGTAGCCCTAGGTGTTGTCAATTCGCATGTGTTTATGGATGCACACAGTTCCACCTCATGGCTGCCATATACTGGTGTTTGTGGACAGCCACAGACTGTACCTGCCAGGTCATACAGATCAGTGTCTCTGGCCACGGACACGGTACCTGTGCCTTGCAGGGGTGCTACGGACTGTATCTGGTACCAACCCAGACTGGGTACTGTCATCAGAAGCAGGTGTTCGTTGACTGGACACAGATCCCTGTCGGGCCTGGCCAGAGCCACGTGCATGTGGTCTCCTGGGGCGGTCTGATGACAGCACAGACTCAGCATTGCTGGGGTTGCTGCTGGCACTATGGGGGCGGCCGCGGCCCTGTTGTCATCTGCGATGACTGCCAGCTGCTGCTGTTGCTGGCATACGGCCATGTTGATGCCTCAACTGCCCACCATCGCCCTGGCTCATGGACATGTAGTTGTGGAACCGGTCTAATATGTCCCCACAACGTCTGTCTATGACATCGGTGAAATCACGGATGGCAGCCGCAATGTCATGCATACTGTCAGTCATGGCTGTGTGACATGCTGTCAGCTCCCTCAGACCCTGTCTGGTGTACCGTTCCATACGTGACTGTGCCTGCATGACAGCCCGAAACATAGCTGAGGTTGTAAGACCTCTGTGGGCACGTCTGACAGGGGCAGTACACCCACGGATGCTCCCACGAACCCCTGGACATCTGTCTGTGTGGTACCATCTCTGGGCCATGCCCATGGCTGCTGTGTGGGAGGCATGTGCCACAGATACCACATTACCCTGGTCAATGCCCACTGTATGCTGTCCATCACCTAGGGACATTGGTGACAAAGGGTGTATTGGCAGGATAACTGTGCGCATTGATGGGGTCGACAGCTGTGTACTGTCAATCGGCTGACCAATGGCAGACCCTGGCATACTTTCCTGTGCCATTACACAGATGTCATCATTATCAGTACCCATGGCACCTGATTCAGGTTCCCTGCTACATGACACCAGAGCAGCACCAGAACCTGTGGGAGGGAAACAGGAAACACAGTTTACAATGTCTACACATTACCAGTGATGCACACATGCACATATGCACACATGCACACATGCGCACATGCACACATGCAGACATGCACACATGCGGACGTACACACATGCACACATGCACACATGCACACATGTGCACATGCACACATGCACACATGCGCACATGCACAGGTGCACACATGCACACATGCACACATGCACACATGCGCACATGCACACATGCACACATGCACACATGCGCACATGCACATGCACACGCGCGCATGCACACATGCACACATGTACATGCACACATGCACACATGCACAGGTGCACACATGCACACATGTGCACATGCACACATGCGCACATGCACACATGCACACATGCGCACATGCGCACATGCACACATGCACACAGTTTCACACAATTGTACAGTACTCAGTATGCGTGATATCAACACACAGACAAAGACACACTTACATGCATACAAAGAGCACTACTAAGTGAGCCGAATATTGCTGTTACTATCAAGACTATTACAGGAATTGTTAATACACACTCACCAGCATGGATAGGCTGCATTGCTGTTACACAGGAGGGACCTGCAGACGTGAAGAAACTAATGTCAGTGGGCACAACTGTGCCATTGTTACTGAGTATGATACAGGTCAGTAGTACAACAGTCACCTTTCACAGGTCAGCTGCTAATATTGAGGATGTCACACTTGCACATTAAATACTATGGTGACAGCTACAAACCAAGGACACACCTCACACATGCATTAACTACCAGTGTACACAACAGTCAACTATACATATGGCATATTACCTGCACGTTCACTGTTTTGCTGCTGCGTGGCTCCAGCCTCCATCATAATGCATGTCTGCTGCTGTTGTTGTTGCTGGCGGACTGGAGCCACTACACTCATGAGTAGTCCCTCCAGTCTGGTGAGTGGGGGATGTGTAGCCACCCACCACCTGTGGCGACCTGTTGCCTGTGGATATCCGATGCACGCTGATGGACATGTCTGATTAAATCACTGCAGTGATGTCGTACCTGCTCATATGTCCTATTATACGTGCCTATGTCATTTACCCGACGGACCAGGTCTTGCCACAGTGCAGCCCTCTCCTGCTAATTCTGGCTGGTGCGGGAAAAGAGTATTGCATAATCCCGCACCAGGCTCTGGTGTATCTCCTCATCCTCAGCTGTGGAGTAAGTGGGATTCCGCGGGTGAGCCATGTACCTGAAAAAGAAAATAACCTGATATCAGCAATATATGTCAGCAGAATTTGGCACACATACTACTCATGCTACTCGACTGTTATGATACAACATATCTCACATATATAGCATCTGTCTGTCTATTGGTGGATACACATGTAAATGGCCAGGTATCAGTGCTCAGCCAGCAACTGTGCAACAGTACCTGGCACACTCCATATGACATACTACCAAACCCCAGCAGTCAGAACACTGATTCAGGTCAAGAGCACCTCCTCACTCTGGGGGTTTGTATCTAGGTACTGTATGGCCTACATCATCAACTACTGTGAGCTGACCACACACTAATTGCCCTGGATATACATATCCCACCTCCACCACCAGCACAAACGACTATAGTGAATAACATTACAGATGCAAACTTTACACTTTGTAACAGTGACATGGTATCCTTTCAGCCCACTGGGCCAGTGGCAGATACAACCCACAATGCTGACCCCTACGCAATTGCTTTCTACAGATATCTCCGAGAATGCATGGATCATGCAATCCCATATATGACCAAGACACTCTCCACAAAGGGACAGCATCCTGTCTGGTGGACCCCAGCCATAGACAGATTGTATTACAGAAGATGGAAGCTACTGCAAGACAGAGCATAATTCCATAAAGGGAGGGCATGTCTGAGCAGCACTAGTAAGGATCTATTTTCCATCATACAAACATCCATGGGCAACTTTGAGAGGGAAATCAAGAGGGACACTACAAATAACCAGAAGGCCTTCTTCAGTTATGTTAGCAACCTGGTCAGAATCCATCCTCTATGCCCATAGTTAGTACACAACAACAAATATTTCACTGAAACCACAGATATTGACAACGTTGTGGCAAACAGGTTCAGTGCAGGTGTCACCCCGCCCTCTCCCCCTAAATAAGACATAGTTATCCCAGCTGACTGTAACCTCCCTGTCATCACAGATGTCCAGGTGAGAGCCGCCCTCAGGAAAGCAGAATACACAACATGACTGGGACTCGATGGTATTCCCAGTTGCATGCTACATAAACTCTGACAGGAGCTAAACACACATATAGAAGTGCTATGTAACACTAGCCTGACTACAGGATATGTAGCATTTATAGGTACTGCTGTCATGGCTTAGTGGCACACAGCAGCAGTGGTTCCACTCCACGAAGGAGGCACCTCAGCATACCAATACAATACAACACAATACATTACATTACAATACAATACTATACAATATGCTATTGCCCCTGGGACTACAGCAGCATACTGTTCTGCTACCCTGACCATTGTGACACATGTGGTGTGATGGTACCTGCTGCTGTCATACAATTACACAGGGTGACTCATATGGCATATTACCTATCTGACTAACATTCAGCAGGGGTATGTGTGACATGTACTCATGGGGAGTCTTGCTTCTTAACACTGTGTGGTTTATTGCAGGGTATCTCTTATCTGTGGGTAGGAACTTTTACCTCCACATGTGCTCTCTATTGCAGTGGCATGGACGACACACAGCAGTCATTTAGGTTGTGGATGGTGTGAGGTGTTACTATGGTTGTTGGACATCTGTCATGGGTGTGACTTACATATGTAAATCCGGGAGTGGTAACCTCTATGTGGGTAGTATATGTGTACTCTGTGGTGTTGTCAGTCACTGTGCATTGGTAATGTGTTTGAGTGCATTGTCACAGTGTTGTACATGTCACTGTGTCCTTCTCCATATCTGTAGCTGTCATGTGAGGTCCATACCATGGCATCCATTATGTGGTGTGGAGGGGTACACCGACCTACATGTCCATAGCTAACACACCATGTCTGCTGACACATACCATGCGCAGGTATTCCAGGAATAGTGTGCCACTGTGAATATCATTGGGGCCACTATTGTACACATTTATGACCCTGTTCACCCCTGACACATGCAGTGGTGGGCAGCCAATCACATATCTGGTGGCTACTGGTGTAGGTGATTTGAAATGTGGTATGGTACTCCGGTTTTGACACTGGTGTTCACTCCATGCCTTTGTCACCAGGCACCTATTGCAATACATCTGTACACATGTGCCTCACTCAGAATTTATATACATCTCTCTCTCTCTCTCTCTCTCTATATATATATATATATATATATATATATATATGTGTATATAGATATATCTATATGTATATATCTATATGTCTGTATACATATACACATATATATATTGATGTACATATATTGCTATAGATGTGGAGAGGGGGGGAACACAGAGGGGGTGAGAGTGACAGAGGGGGTGGGACAGGGTGTGTTGAGGTCGTCATATACAGTCATACCTGTAGATAGATCAGTCTGTCTATGTATATGTATCTACATATATCTATATCTGTATGTGTGCATTACATATATATGTTTGTACATATTCTATCTATCTACATCTGTCTATGTATTCCTACATCTCTCTCTATGTATGTATATATATATGCATATTGTATATATATATATATATATATATATATATATATATATATATATATACATATATATACATGCATACATATGTTGACATACATACGTATCCATATGATAGACAGGTATATCAACATGTTTGTCTACCATACTGTATACACACACACTAACATACTGCTAAACATACATAACTGTGAAACCTACTTTGTACATTGCACTACAACCTACAGTCAACCTACATTGATATGTGCACATAGATGCTCTCACATACAAATGTATGTACAGCCTTCACTGATAGTTGCTGTATGTCCCCTGCCCTTTACACATCTTCATATACATATGGATATAGACCAATGACACATATGGAGGGTTCACAGTATGTAGACCTTTATAGTATTACTTTACATTACCTGTGTTTGTCACAGCTGCTTGTGTTGCCATCTGGTTTTCTGTCCTGCTGCTCCACTTCCCAGTTGTCAGCTTTCAGGTGGCTGTTGCTGAACAGTTTTGTTTGTGTCTGCTTAATTTCAATTTTCTCTGTCTCTGTCTCTGTCTCTCTCTCTCTCTCTCTGTCTGTCTGTCTGTCTATCTCTCACGTCCTCCTCAGGGTGCAATGAAAGTATTGCATGTGTGGACTGGGAGTACAGCATACTTTTGTAGGTATCTGCATATGCCCATGTGATGGCCTCTGCACCAATTGTTAGCCAGCATTTGCTAATTGCATGCAGCCAGTTGTGTACTGATTGCAGTTCTCACTGTGATTTCAGAACAGTGCTATAAAAAGGTATGTGAGATAGGCGTAGCCCTTTCAGATTTTAAGGGCAGGGACCATGCTGTTATGCTGTGGACAATGTTCTGTGAGTGTAAAGGTTGGTATCTCTCTCATATTTCCAGCTGTGTTGTAGATTAACATTCCTCCATTCATTTCTCCAGTTTCCTGTACTAACTGTGTATGTACACTGACACCTACAACTACTACTACTGTTAATGTGTGTGTGTGTGCTTTCCTTTCACTTTTGCTTGCACTTTGTTGCTAAGGCTTCAATATTTGCCCTTTACAGTCACTACTTGTATGCCTGCTAGGTGTCCTGACTGTACTGTGCTGCTGTAGCTTTCCTATTTTCCATGTACATTCACACCTTGGAATGCTTGCTATATCTGCTAGGGTGTTACAGCATGCAGTGTGGTCTGGCCATGGTGTGGGCCTTGACATCTATTAGGGTATTTGAGTATGCTGCTGAGCAGGCCCCAGAGACTTTCAGGTTCATCTGTTATCTGCCTCATGGAATGGTACATATCAGTGGGGTACACCCATTAAATTGTCTGGTATGCTGCAGTTGTGACTGTGGGTTAGTATGAGCATATGTATTACTACACGTATTCTGCCATGCAAGTGATAAATACTTTCAGGACTCCATAGTTACCATTGCATGTGTTGTTACACCTTTCTGCCTACTGTTTGTACATTTCACATGGAGTCTGTGGGGCATCCCTGTAAGTCATTCACTGTTGCTATGTCTAGGCTCTTAACTATTCAAATATGGTGGTGTCAGACCTCTCATGTGTACAAATATTTGCAGGTTGTCCACATTTCTGCCTCATATTTTGGTCAATATCTCATGCACAGATTTTTCTGGCAAATCACTCTGGGCTCAAGTCAGAATATAGTGACAAACATTCAAGTTTCAGACTTCATACCCTTCCAAACATCCCACAAAATGCAGACCCTGTTACTCTCTGAACTGTCTGTGTTTGTTGTAACATTATTTGTAATGTGTCCCTGGTTTTGGGCCTTTGCTCCACATATTTTATTACTTGGTCCGGATGTGTTCCTGTAAGAGGTTGTGGGGTATGGGCAGTGATTATCCTGCTGTGAGTATGTGTGTGGCTTGCAAGGTGCTATAGTGACATTATTACCTACTAGCTACCAACTAGCATGGCTGTTTCTGTTCACACACTACTATTATGGAAATCCACTAGTTTTGAGAGTAATTCTAAATTACATGCTTTGTGTACTACACATCTATATTCCCTTTACATTCATTCCTACTATTACATGATATATTTATTTTAGCACAAAGTTCTTGTATAAGAGTCATAGCTTAGTGGTAAGTCATGCAGACTACTGTTTCCAAGGTCCTGGGTTGGGACTGCCAGTGGGATTTTATTTTGCTTCTGAACTGACTACAAGACCTGTCAATCAAAGTGACTAAGGCACTTTTAAGCAGTTGTAACCGGGTTAGCGCTGGTTTGCGTGGAGCTCACGCATGCGCACTGGCGTTTAGCTCCGCACACAAGTGCACACCCGCTACAACTGCTTAAACGTCTTACTCTTCTTACACCGTGCTATTTTCTTTGAAAGAAATGAAAATGGGGAGACAGGAAAGTGGTGAAAAAGGGGTCACAAAGAGGGTAAGACAGTAGGGAAACAAGCTTGGGTTTTGCAGAAGGGATATAGGTAAGACCCATAGCTGCCCATTCCTTCATCAGCAACAGCTGTGCATATGTTTGTAATTTGGTGTGACATTTGATACCTTCCACCCCTGAGAGAGGTGTAAGGTCAACAGTAATACTTGTTGTACAGCCAATTGTAATTGATAGTTTCCATGTCTGGTAGACATATGTGCAGAATGGGCAGCTATGTATGGGGCGTAATTTTTTTGTGGGTACAGAGTGCCCTTTTTTTTTTTTTTCAGGTGAGAGTTGTAAGTCAGGTGAAGGAAGTCAGTACAGCTGGGGAGGTAGGTTGGATAGGTAAACAGACAAGACAAACAAGATGCATACAGGGGCGGTGTATGACACGTGTGGGGGGGTTACACAATTGACGGGGACGGAGGTTTGGATATCCAGAGCCCATGAGCCCACAGATGGCAACAGTGGAACTGATATCCCCACCCATAGGCAGTTGCCACTGTTCCTTCACTGCCCAGGACGGGGCTGTGCTGGGGGCTGTGTAGGCCAGGCAACAGGCATGCCCGTAAGTTGTGCCACCCATGCCTCAAGCTGGCGTAGGGGCTCAAGAACAGAGTCCCGAATCTCCCTATGCACCACAGTCCGGACGCTACAGAGGGTGAGTGGTGGTTCTCCTCCGGCCACACTTGCAGAGGGGGGCGAGCCCCATCCCCTGCAGCGCTTCCACCCGCAGGTGGCACAGGGCCACCGGAGGAGGGTCCAGACTCGGCACTAGTGCCAGGTGCACTCGCCAGCTGAGGTGGGAGAGGTGGGTCCGCTGGAACCCGCCTTCCCTGTCGTCCTATGTTTTGCATTATGTCATGACAGTTTGGGTTAGTGACATATAATACCATTCACAATTAGTTGTAACAGCATGCATTAGTATTCCCATTAACCAAACACCCAGATAGACACACCATTGAACAGTGTGCATAACACATGTATAATTTGAACAGCAATACACAGTCCAACAACATGCAGGGTTAATTGATGGCAACAGGCCATCAGGTTTGGATGTATGAACAGGGAAGATGCATCAACGGACATGCAAATATATATGACCCAACAGGCAAACGTCCAGGGGTGTTAATTGTGATTGCACATACCATTTTCATGTGGAATGGGTTATATGTGGTTATAGGGTGGGGTGAAGAAAATAATATTAACACCTTCAAATACCAATACATATGCTGTACAGTTCTAATAGCTACAGATATATACACACTACTGTTCTAACTACAGTTTCCTATATGATAACTATTTCAACTTGGTGATAGGATTGTTACTGCAACATCAATATACATTTTATTGTTCTTCATACACATTTCATATCTAGCTTTTTTCAGCTACATCATCCTGCTCCATTTGCTTTATATAGCTGTAGACAAGTGTGGATGTTTGGTATATCAGACAATCATACTATCTGCATATTGCAGACTGAGAGCAACATATCCAGATTTTGGGATACACATTCCAGATGCAGCAACACTTTGAACAGATTCTGCTGTTTGGTTTTGATTCTCACATGCATTTCATTCTGTCTTGACTGCAGTATACTTTATTCAGGGGTTATTACTTCTGTATTGCTGGATTCATGACACTTTCTCACACTCTCTCACTTGTTTTCATTTTACTATTCAGGATGGTACTTACTTCTAGGCTTTATTGACATGTTTTACCTGTAGTTATTACAATCCTTTCCAGCGGTCTCACTTCTGTCATGTTTTAGTATTTCAACAGGGATATATTTCACACGTGATTTCATCATCTTCTGCAGCTATACTTTTCAGCCTGCTGCAGGTTGTGTACTATTTTCTTACAGGTGGGGCATTTTATTTCAGAATTTATGTCAGACATTTTCATTTTTCTGTTTGGCTTACAGGCTGAAACACACTTTTGTAATCAAGCAATACTTGCAGACACATTTCACACTGTTACTTGCACATTTTATTCCTTAGTGACTACACTGCACTCTTTTGCTGACTGTCATACTTTTATATTTCTTTACAGTTACTGGTAGTGGATTACTGACCTGCCTGGTGGCGCCACCGCACCAGCCTATCACCATAGGCTCTGCGGTTCGCAGAACGGACACCTGCAACTGTAATATAAATGAAGTAATATTGGAATACACATCTCCATAATATCAGCTAGTTTAATTTCTTACATACATAATTAAATGTAACTTACTCAGTAGTGGGGCGTTGGGCATTTGCGGGCCTCCTGGATCCAAAGGTTCAGTTGGTCCTGCTTGCATCTTTCAGGTCCGCATGGTGGTGACGGACCTGCTCACCAGTCCTTGGAATCCCTGTGGCACTGGTGAGATCATGAGCCAACCGGTCCCACGCCTCAGCTCTGTATGCTCCCCAGGGGACCTGGCCCTGCATGAGTTGGGCCTCATGATTGTGGACTAGGAGCCAGACCATGTACCTGGACTCCTCAATGCCCCACCTCTGTGCTCGAAAGCAACTACCCTCTCCTATTCCTGTCATTCTGCCTGCAGTTCAGTTCTACAATCGTTTATGCTGTGTATCTCCGCCTATGGGGCTTATATAGTCCGTTTTTCCCGCACATATCTGTGATTGGCCATTTTGGAATTGTATCAACTTCAGTAAACCTGCATTGTCATGCTCCAGTTTGTATTCATTCCTATATATTAGCTATTATTGCATTTTTAGGTACTGCTGTCATGGCTTAGTGGTTTGGTACCTTGACTATGGTGTATAGTATCCTGGGTTCGAACATGGTCACTACTTTTATTTTTCATGACTGTCTAGACATGCTGAGGGGTGTGTCTGTGTAAAGGCAGTTTTGATACGGCTTGCTCAACGTTGCCCGTTGGTTAGCTTGTTTGCGTGCGCAGCTCAGCGCAAACGGGCACGCTGGTTTAAGCCTCATTTGGCTATTGGCACTCATATTATGCTCAGCTCAGCTAGGGGCACTTAGATTCAGCGTGTTAAACCACTGCTCAGCTATGGGCACTCATTTTGCACCAGTTAAACCACTGCTCACGTACGGGCAGATGCACTCACCCTGTTAAACTGTAGCTCAGCTATGGGCACATCTGGCATTTTTTATTCTTTTGTTACCTCACATTTCTTCAATATAAATGGGCTATTTCATTACATTTTACATAAAATGTGGTTTTATGTGTACATATTTGTCAGGGACTTGTTTCGTGCTTATTTTGCTAAAAATAAAAATTGGTGTTGTGGGGGCACGAACCATGAATGCCTGCTCTTCAGCCAACATCTCTACCACTACGCTATTGCATCTTGGCTTACTTTGCATATTTAGTTTTTATATGCTTTCCCACTGACTGCTAACTGTAGCTGCGCTACGGGCACGCCCGCGCAAACGAGCGCACTCACGGTTAAACATCTTTACAATTTAAAAAATATATATAGCATGTTTATTTATATATTTTATGTTCATAGTCTGTGGGGGCATGTGTTGGGTTGTGTTAATTCACATTTCATTGGACTCTGTTGTGGGTGTTTACTTTGGGCACTTTTGCTCTTCTGGGGGCGTGTCCGCTTACAGGGCTTGGCCTACGGACACGCCCCCTACTGTCTTACATGGACCGTGTTAGCCTTAGGTGTGATTCAGCATGCTCTCATGAATATGCAAAGCATGCTGACATCACTCCGTTTAACTGCAGCCTCCGTGTAAGAGTTATAACTCTTACACGGAGGCTTCGTGAATCCTGCCCATAGTGTAATCAGAATTTTCTTCACCAGATGAAAGCTTTCATGTTAGACTAAGCAGTTGTGTTTGCCATTTTGTAAGCTTTGAAAATGTTCAATACATTGTATGTAGCATGGCTTTGAAATTATTAATGCAAATATGAACAAACATTCAAGTTTCAGACTTCATACCCTTCCAAACATCCCACAAAATGCAGACCCTGTTACTCTCTGAACTGTCTGTGTTTGTTGTAACATTATTTGTAATGTGTCCCTGGTTTTGGGCCTTTGCTCCACATATTTTATTACTTGGTCCGGATGTGTTCCTGTAAGAGGTTGTGGGGTATGGGCAGTGATTATCCTGCTGTGAGTATGTGTGTGGCTTGCAAGGTGCTATAGTGACATTATTACCTACTAGCTACCAACTAGCATGGCTGTTTCTGTTCACACACTACTATTATGGAAATCCACTAGTTTTGAGAGTAATTCTAAATTACATGCTTTGTGTACTACACATCTATATTCCCTTTACATTCATTCCTACTATTACATGATATATTTATTTTAGCACAAAGTTCTTGTATAAGAGTCATAGCTTAGTGGTAAGTCATGCAGACTACTGTTTCCAAGGTCCTGGGTTCGGGACTGCCAGTGGGATTTTATTTTGCTTCTGAACTGACTACAAGACCTGTCAATCAAAGTGACTAAGGCACTTTTAAGCAGTTGTAACCGGGTTAGCGCTGGTTTGCGTGGAGCTCACGCATGCGCACTGGCGTTTAGCTCCGCGCACACAAGTGCACACCCGCTTACAACTGCTTAAACGTGCTTACTCTTGCGCACACCCGTGCTATTTTCTTTGAAAGAAATGAAAATGGGGAGACAGGAAAGTGGTGAAAAAGGGGTCACAAAGAGGGTAAGACAGTAGGGAAACAAGCTTGGGTTTTGCAGAAGGGATATAGGTAAGACCCATAGCTGCCCATTCCTTCATCAGCAACAGCTGTGCATATGTTTGTAATTTGGTGTGACATTTGATACCTTCCACCCCTGAGAGAGGTGTAAGGTCAACAGTAATACTTGTTGTACAGCCAATTGTAATTGATAGTTTCCATGTCTGGTAGACATATGTGCAGAATGGGCAGCTATGTATGGGGCGTAATTTTTTTGTGGGTACAGAGTGCCCTTTTTTTTCAGATGAGAGTTGTAAGTCAGGTGAAGGAAGTCAGTACAGCTGGGGAGGTAGGTTGGGTAGGTAAACAGACAAGACAAACAAGATGCATACAGAGGCGGTGTATGACACGTGTGGGGGGGTTACACAATTGACGGGGACGGAGGTTTGGATATCCAGAGCCCATGAGCCCACAGATGGCAACAGTGGAACTGATATCCCCACC
This sequence comes from Protopterus annectens, assembly GCF_019279795.1. Lineage (NCBI taxonomy): Eukaryota > Metazoa > Chordata > Ceratodontiformes > Protopteridae > Protopterus > Protopterus annectens. Next base: position 1,849,173,886 of record NC_056728.1, read on the forward strand.
CATAGGCAGTTGCCACTGTTCCTTCACTGCCCAGGACGGGGCTGTGCTGGGGGCTGTGTAGGCCAGGCAACAGGCATGCCCGTAAGTTGTGCCACCCATGCCTCAAGCTGGCGTAGGGGCTCAAGAACAGAGTCCCGAATCTCCCTATGCACCACAGTCCGGACGCTACAGAGGGTGAGTGGTGGTTCTCCTCCGGCCACACTTGCAGAGGGGGGCGAGCCCCATCCCCTGCAGCGCTTCCACCCGCAGGTGGCACAGGGCCACCGGAGGAGGGTCCAGACTCGGCACTAGTGCCAGGTGCACTCGCCAGCTGAGGTGGGAGAGGTGGGACGCTGGAACCCGCCTTCCCTGTCGTCCTATGTTTTGCATTATGTCATGACAGTTTGGGTTAGTGACATATAATACCATTCACAATTAGTTGTAACAGCATGCATTAGTATTCCCATTAACCAAACACCCAGATAGACACACCATTGAACAGTGTGCATAACACATGTATAATTTGAACAGCAATACACAGTCCAACAACATGCAGGGTTAATTGATGGCAACAGGCCATCAGGTTTGGATGTATGAACAGGGAAGATGCATCAACGGACATGCAAATATATATGACCCAACAGGCAACCGTCCAGGGGTGTTAATTGTGATTGCACATACCATTTTCATGTGGAATGGGTTATATGTGGTTATAGGGTGGGGTGAAGAAAATAATATTAACACCTTCAAATACCAATACATATGCTGTACAGTTCTAATAGCTACAGATATATACACACTACTGTTCTAACTACAGTTTCCTATATGATAACTATTTCAACTTGGTGATAGGATTGTTACTGCAACATCAATATACATTTTATTGTTCTTCATACACATTTCATATCTAGCTTTTTTCAGCTACATCATCCTGCTCCATTTGCTTTATATAGCTGTAGACAAGTGTGGATGTTTGGTATATCAGACAATCATACTATCTGCATATTGCAGACTGAGAGCAACATATCCAGATTTTGGGATACACATTCCAGATGCAGCAACACTTTGAACAGATTCTGCTGTTTGGTTTTGATTCTCACATGCATTTCATTCTGTCTTGACTGCAGTATACTTTATTCAGGGGTTATTACTTCTGTATTGCTGGATTCATGACACTTTCTCACACTCTCTCACTTGTTTTCATTTTACTATTCAGGATGGTACTTACTTCTAGGCTTTATTGACATGTTTTACCTGTAGTTATTACAATCCTTTCCAGCGGTCTCACTTCTGTCATGTTTTAGTATTTCAACAGGGATATATTTCACACGTGATTTCATCATCTTCTGCAGCTATACTTTTCAGCCTGCTGCAGGTTGTGTACTATTTTCTTACAGGTGGGGCATTTTATTTCAGAATTTATGTCAGACATTTTCATTTTTCTGTTTGGCTTACAGGCTGAAACACACTTTTGTAATCAAGCAATACTTGCAGACACATTTCACACTGTTACTTGCACATTTTATTCCTTAGTGACTACACTGCACTCTTTTGCTGACTGTCATACTTTTATATTTCTTTACAGTTACTGGTAGTGGATTACTGACCTGCCTGGTGGCGCCACCGCACCAGCCTATCACCATAGGCTCTGCGGTTCGCAGAACGGACACCTGCAACTGTAATATAAATGAAGTAATATTGGAATACACATCTCCATAATATCAGCTAGTTTAATTTCTTACATACATAATTAAATGTAACTTACTCAGTAGTGGGGCGTTGGGCATTTGCCGGGCCTCCTGGATCCAAAGGTTCAGTTGGTCCTGCTTGCATCTTTTCAGGTCCGCATGGTGGTGACGGACCTGCTCACCAGTCCTTGGAATCCCTGTGGCACTGGTGAGATCATGAGCCAACCGGTCCCACGCCTCAGCTCTGTATGCTCCCCAGGGGACCTGGCCCTGCATGAGTTGGGCCTCATGATTGTGGACTAGGAGCCAGACCATGTACCTGGACTCCTCAATGCCCCACCTCTGTGCTCGAAAGCAACTACCCTCTCCTATTCCTGTCATTCTGCCTGCAGTTCAGTTCTACAATCGTTTATGCTGTGTATTCCCGCCTATGGGGCTTATATAGTCCGTTTTTCCCGCACATATCTGTGATTGGCCATTTTGGAATTGTATCAACTTCAGTAAACCTGCATTGTCATGCTCCAGTTTGTATTCATTCCTATATATTAGCTATTATTGCATTTTTAGGTACTGCTGTCATGGCTTAGTGGTTTGGTACCTTGACTATGGTGTATAGTATCCTGGGTTCGAACATGGTCACTACTTTTTATTTTTCATGACTGTCTAGACATGCTGAGGGGTGTGTCTGTGTAAAGGCAGTTTTGATACGGCTTGCTCAACGTTGCCCGTTGGTTAGCTTGTTTGCGCGGTGCGCAGCTCAGCGCAAACGGGGTACGCTGGTTTAAGCCTCATTTGGCTATTGGCACTCATATTATGCTCAGCTCAGCTAGGGGCACTTAGATTCAGCGTGTTAAACCACTGCTCAGCTATGGGCACTCATTTTGCACCAGTTAAACCACTGCTCACGTACGGGCAGATGCACTCACCCTGTTAAACTGTAGCTCAGCTATGGGCACATCTGGCATTTTTTATTCTTTTGTTACCTCACATTTCTTCAATATAAATGGGCTATTTCATTACATTTTACATAAAATGTGGTTTTATGTGTACATATTTGTCAGGGACTTGTTTCGTGCTTATTTTGCTAAAAATAAAAATTGGTGTTGTGGGGGCACGAACCATGAATGCCTGCTCTTCAGCCAACATCTCTACCACTACGCTATTGCATCTTGGCTTACTTTGCATATTTAGTTTTTATATGCTTTCCCACTGACTGCTAACTGTAGCTGCGCTACCGGCACGCCAGCAAACGCGCACTCACGGTTAAACATCTTTACAATTTAAAAAATATATATAGCATGTTTATTTATATATTTTATGTTCATAGTCTGTGGGGGCATGTGTTGGGTTGTGTTAATTCACATTTCATTGGACTCTGTTGTGGGTGTTTACTTTGGGCACTTTTGCTCTTCTGGGGGCGTGTCCGCTTACAGGGCTTGGCCTACGGACACGCCCCTACTGTCTTACATGGACCGTGTTAGCCTTAGGTGTGATTCAGCATGCTCTCATGAATATGCAAAGCATGCTGACATCACTCCGTTTAACTGCAGCCTCCGTGTAAGAGTTATAACTCTTACACGGAGGCTTCGTGAATCCTGCCCATAGTGTAATCAGAATTTTCTTCACCAGATGAAAGCTTTCATGTTAGACTAAGCAGTTGTGTTTGCCATTTTGTAAGCTTTGAAAATGTTCAATACATTGTATGTAGCATGGCTTTGAAATTATTAATGCAAATATGAACAAGCAATACTTGACACCTAGAGGCATCGGTAAGATGTAACTGCAGAAGCACCTGGAGATGTCACTTGGCTGTAACGAGTTTACTTTCTGCTACTTTATGAATATATATTTTGGTTATTTTTACTGACTGTTTTTTAGTTGAGAATTGTCTGACTCTTTTTTGCCAGCTCTCAGATCATTAAACAATAACTTAGTGCAAGAATGTATGACAGTGGGGTTTAGGGAGTTCTCCCTTTTCCCCACTGTTTTGTGACCTTGAAGTTGGTATATATAAGTATAGGGTGCATCCCCTATGAAAAAAAAAACAGAGAAAGTGTTTTATTTTAATTTTGAATGTACATTCTACATTATGGGTGTTCACAGAAATGTGCTTACTATTTTGCCATTTGACAAAAGTGATATTATTTATGGTTGTTATTATCTTCTTTAAGATCCACAATCATACTCTCTCTCTATTTCACAACCCCACCCCTTTCATCATCATGTCTTTCCACTTTGATTTATAAGCTTCTGCTTGAGTTATGTACATGAGACTTATAAAATATCCCTTTGAAACCACCTTCTTTTATGGGAAAAATAAACTTATACCATTTAACTTTTGTACCCTTCCCCTTCCACATAAATTTGCATTTTTAAGAGTGTGTTTATGTGTAGTGCCCCAAATAGGGATAACTGGTGGTACATTATTTTTGCTAAAACCCTGTACCTTAGGCACAAGAAGCAAGAACCTGAATCCTTTACCCCAACCACCAAGATGTTAAAATATATTGAGTTTCAAGAAGTTGAGTGGCTAGCCCTCAAATGTCCGGATTTAAAATGTGTTTTTCTAGCAAATCAGTGAGAATTTAATTCAATAAATAATGACAGCCATTTAATTTTCAGTCTTCATATCCTTCATAAAATGCATGGGAAACATTTATTCTAGCAACTTTCTAAAATTGTATAAACAATATTTAAATTTTGTCCCTAGTTTTGGGTGTTTGCCCCCCATTAATTTTGGCTTTGTCCAGATTTCTTGTGTGATAAGGTTGAGAGGTATGGTTGAGTGCCAAGTGCATTTTACAAGCAATGGAGAGCTTTACAGGAAGGGAAGTTTACAATATGCAACTGTTGTTTAGCAAATGGTATCACTGTTGTGCTAAACTTTCAAAGCCTTGTTAGTAGCACAATAGGCAGCATGCTTCCTTTTGATGCAGTAGGGTGTGGGTTCTACTCCCCCAGCATGTAAATGGATTGCTGACACTGTGTTGTAATTTAAGAGGGTGGGGTGCTGCAGTCTTGAGTGTGTCCTCCTTTGAAGATGTCTAGTTAACTACAAACCTGTTGTGAGTTTGCCATCCATTCCCTATTGCAATATTATTAACGTCACATACACGGTTAATGTCCTTACAGTGATTAATCCATGCACTATGCCACCTACAGATATGCAGCATTTAGAATCAAGCACGGTCACACATGGCCTCATATTCAAGACAGAGATCACCTCTGAGTAGTCTATATACCACAAGCTACAATGACATTAATTTCAGAAGATCCTCATTGAACACATGCTGAAGACATGAAGTTCCCTTGTGAGAGACCATACTGTTGTGTGCAAGTGCCAGTACTGCTTGGAAAGGTCCATTGCCAAATGGCCATTGCACTCAGATATTGGCATGCTGAGGGAAGAGTACATGGAGGTTATGAGTATGTCAATTACGGGTGATTGTGCCCTCAGTTATGACAGATGATTCCCATCATACCACTGGGAAAACATGGTGATCTCAGGTACATTAGGTGTAAACCTGTGTGGCCAGGTCTGCATGTCCAGTTCTTTCATCCCTGAGTATGTACATGCCCATGTTACAACTGATGTCCTACTTACCAGGTACATAGGTGTTACTGATGCAGATGATACTACATATATATTTACATGGTGTTTATGGCCATTACTATGACAACAGGCATTTGTTCATCAATACCCTCTTGTAGGATATTGACATAACTCACAGACTCCATGAGTGCTCACACTTTGCAGGCATCAGTCAACATTGTTAGCCACAGACAGTCAGTATTCATGTGTATCATGGTTAAATGGATTCCAAGCAGTAGAGGACACAGGGCTTAGCCTGTTGAGCACTACTGCTTAGATATCAGCTATTGGAGGTGGATGTCCCTATGTTGAGTATGTGTGCCATCAATGGGCTACTAAGTGACCCCCTACAATGATAGTACCATGGATGCCTAAGTGGGTGCTTTGTACATGATACCTGAGCAGGGGATATAGTCAGACAGCTTGGCTCAGTCCAGGGGGGGGGGTGTATGGCCTGATGTCACCTCTCCCAGGTCCTTGGATACTGCCTTTGAAATCACCACCCCTTTTAACAGTCATGATCCCCCTGTCAGACATCCAAACTGTATACAATTAACTGTGTGTAGATCACATATATGTGTGCTTATCATCTCTGTCTTTTCTAATTTCTCCAAATCTTTTGGATTTCTAATACCATGATGAGAATGGACCCCATTCCTAAGTCAAAGTATGATTAAAGTTCATGAAATTAGTATTGTTTCACTCTTTGATTTCAGCCAAAATGCTCTTCACAGCACTCACAATGTGCCCAGTAATGACTCCTTCTGCAATTCATATGGGGTTACATGGATGGGTAACATATCTAAATAGTATTGTAAATTCTTTTTTATAAGACTCATTGCTCCAACTACTATACGAACTGCCTAGGCATCTTTTTTCCACATTGGTCTCATTTCTGCCTGCAGATCCTGGTATTTTATGACTGTGTCTCTCTGTACTGAAGACACTATAGTTAATGGGTGTGGCAATTTCAATGATCAATGCTACATTTGTCTTCCTTCCTTGGAACACTATATCTGGATTTCTAGCATCTATCTTTTGAACTGTTGGTAATGGGTGATTCCATGTGATATAAACTTAATTTTCTATGATGCTTTGTGGCTCATGTTGCCAGTGTTTTACAGCCACTTCTCCATGATGATTGCCCCTATGGCCCTACAGTTATGGATACTCAGGCAAAGAGGTCTATAGTTCTGGTGGTCAGTGCATGCACCACCTCAGTGTAAGGGTATAACAATTGGCATTGTCCAGTCAGTCGGGGTTCAGCCAGGGGTTTCAGTATGATTGCAAGGTGTTAGTGATCCATGACACATCCCATGTAGGATGCAGCCTGGGATATTAGCATGTCCAGTAGCTGCTGTGTATCCTCCATAGAGAAGCAATTTATGACCTGCTCTGTAGATATGGAAATTATGGGACAGGTTGTAGGAATGTCACGTGTCACATGCTGTGGGGACAGGGTAGTAAAGTTGATGCAGAACATGTGGGACTACAAGTTAGCTATGAGTACAGACCCATTCTATGTGGCATCATTAAGTATGAGTTCACCGACAATCTGTGCCTGTACTTTGGGGTTACACATGTAACTACACTGTGCTTTGTGGTTCTGCTTTGTGTGGATGGCTAATTTTGTCGCTTACTGTATCTACACAACAACACAACACTATGTTGTTATTGTAGCTGAGGAGATGGTGTCACCATTTTAGGGAGGGGCACCCTCATCCCAATTGTCACAGAGCAATGTCCACCTCCTATTCTACAGCCTGATAATAGCCATTGTCCACTACACAGGTCTGCTGTTCCATGAGGAGCCTGTGTTCCTCCTGTCAGGTACAGCCAAGTTCATGCAGTTGTAATGCTGCTGCCATAATGCATGGGTGTACAGCTGTGCATACATGCCTTCCCATCAGAGGGGGAGGTGCAGTCGAGCTAAGTAAACCATTCCACAGGAGATAATACATGGCTTTGTTGAAATATATGTCTGCATTGTCTGCAAGGAGGGAGGTTAGTGCTGGTAGTTTTAATGACACTGATCTGTGGTCAGATCCCACCAGGGAGGACCTCATATTGGGGGGCTGCAGTGGTTACCCATATTGGTAAACACATGCTGCAAAACGTTGATTCTCCTTGGGGAATGTCATGGCACTGCTCCAGAGCATTGTAGTTAAGGACATAGACTAACCTTTGAGCAAGTGAGCTGCAGCATGACTAAGCAGCACAGCTGGTGGTCGCTTAATGTCACCCCACAACATGGTATAATGATATGTTTTGATAGACACATGTACATACAAATAAGCACAATGGGCGTCTGGATACATGGAGCTGCTCCTGTAGCCGGCTATTGCTTGATTATGTACACTTGCAGTACTGAATGGTACCTGGGAAATCACAGTGTTTCACAAAATCTGGATTTGTATCTATCCTTTAGTTTGCATAGATCAACTGCATTAACTTGAACACTGTCATTTTGAGGTGTGAAGATGTGGATAGACATGTAGTTTGGTATGGCTGTGGTGCTGTCCAGGAATACATAGTAAAGACACTACCTTGAAACATTTACTCCAACAATTCTTAGTCTGCTGCATGGAATGAACTAGAGATTCCTATGTTGTATATTGAGATGATCTTCCTGTCTGTAGACTGAGATTTTGCATGGTGTCAAGGGTTTAATTACAACTCTATGTCAAATTATTATTTCATGCCATTTTATATTCCTGTCATATGTTTAACTCCAAATGCATGTGTTTATTTCCAGTTACAACATGTCATTAACATTACATTTGAATAGTGCATCAAGAAAGCATTTGCAAAAATATTATATCCTCAGTAGGGACACAAGTAAAACACCCTTATCCTGTTCATGTCTTAATCTTGCTTCTACTCTCCTACCCCCTCTAGCTCCCTATACCAAACACTTTATTGTATAGAACATGCTAGAATAATAAGGAGGGAAAACCTAAGAGTAACACACCATAAAGACAGTCTTAAATAAATATACCATCAACAAACTCTTGTTATTTCCCTCTCCATGTCATTCGCTCACCCATTCTGCTTCAGTGCATTTTCAATATCCCTTGAATTGTGTGATTTAAAGTGTGTGAATTAGTTCCTTTTTGGCATGCTGAGGTAATACTCACATCTATAAACTGACGTTTGCATATTTTCAAGGGTTCTAAGCCAGAAATATGTCAAGGTGTTATTGACTGTTTTTAATAGACTATTTCATGTGTAGCTGTAGCCTACATATTGTTCGGAGCTACAATTATCCTGATTCTGTCCTATTGTACTTAGTCCCTGCCTTTATCTCCCCTTCTCTATGTCTCTTCCCTCCCTTCTGTGTCATCAGTCTGTGTCCTTAGCATTTGTGTGATGCCTGGCCCTGAGCAGCACATGCAACTTAGGGAAAATGGAAGTACACAGCTTATGACAAAATCTTATGAGTTTTTGCATTCAGTCACATTACTCTGGTGTCCTTTGCACTGCTGTGCCTAACTATGTATAGACAGGCTAATCTTCTCTTTAACAGACTGAAAAATTGTATGTATACCACATAGGAATTTCTAGTTGCAAATATTGTTAAGAAGCATGCTGCCCACAAATTCCTGGCTTTGTGACAAATGGGTAAATCATAACACATAATAACTTAGGATAACACGTCTGTTCTGTGGCTGATCATTTATTATGCTGCTGGCTGTAAGATATACCTTATGTAATGTTAAAGTTGTCATTACTGTGATGAAGTCTGATGCCGCCTACATTCTCACTTGCCTCATTGTTTTGTGACTGCCCCTTCAAACCATTAAAATTAAGGTTGTGCAGTAACATTTCCTCTGTGGTGTGACATAATTCCCATATCTGTAAAATGATTTAGGCACAGTGACAAGGGTTAAAATACAGAAATATGTGGAAGTCATATTTAATGTATTATTTCTATTACTATTGTGTGTGTAAGTGTTGTCTACATATCTTAGTAAGCCGCCGTTATCCTGCTTATGTCTCAGTCATGTTTCTACTTTTAAACCCCTGCTGGCTCCATATTGGAAACACTTGATTGGACAGGGTATGATAGTTTAGTTATCAGGAAAAACATAGCAGTAACACACCACAAAGATGGAAACAATGGCCCAGAAACATGTAACATTCTTTGTGTGTCTCTATCTATTCCAGTTACCAGATGTGTATCATCACTTTTTACAGTTTCATATCTGTTATGCTAACGGATATAATGTACACATTATGGGATTTTACAATTGTCATGAGGCCAGTGAAGACTAATACATACATTTTCCTTTGCTTCAATCTATTGTCAGATTTGAACTTTGTGAAGTAGGAGTTCCTGTGTGGCATGGTTGGATAATACACATTTCTGTAGATTTATTTTGGAATATTGTAAAGATTTGAATGCAGATGTATGCCCAAGTATTCTTGAACAATTTGAATGAGTCTTATGCGCATAAGTGTTTGCTACACCTTTTCTTGACATGCCATTATCCTGCTGCCATATTAATGTGCTGCTCTCTTTGGGAACATTGTCTTGTACAGACCTTGCCTAAATAATTATGCTGACAAACTTAAGAATATCACAGCACAAATGCGTGCAGAAATGAACCATAAGCTAATTTCTTAGTATCCATGTCTCCAAATATCCTCCTTTTCCCACTTCTTCTGTGTCATCAAATAAACCTCATTGATTCAATATTTTCCACAAGCCATGTTTCAACCAGCAATATCATGATTGGTCCCTTATATATTTAGTTATACACCTGTAGCATACCTATAAAGGATTGAAGAACTGTCATGACAAATGTGTAATCATGACACCTGAAACATGACCATAGCAGATAACTGTTCTGTATTCCACCTGATTCAGACATGATTGTATGTGTAAATTGCTTATTTGCATGAAGGTCAATACCATACATTAGTGTAAATTCCCATTCTAAGCATAGCATCTCAAGATGTGATTACACATGTGGTATTACTTTGCCATCCCCCTCACAAATGAGTTTGGCAGTGGTGAGCTTCATGGAGAGATTTAAAATAAATACATCTAAAAATTATGTGAGTAGGCTGCACAGCTTCTGTATTAACTGGAATTTTTAAACTAATGTATCTTAATTTCAGAGTGATGTTGACTGGATTAATTCCATCTGTTAATGTATGTCTGTACTCCAATGGTTACACTTGCAACTTTGCTACAATGGTATGTAACATTTTCATACATAATCCATCAGAATTATTCAGACATGCACTGTCATATTAAGGAAGTGCCTGGTTGTATTGTCAATGCACATTTTGTATAACAAAGACAACTGACAATACACAATAAATGTTTTTTATCTGCATGCGTTGATTCTTCACAGTATCAGGTAGCCATCACATAGTTAGGTGTTAAAAACCCATATTAACTGACTGCAAGCATTGTGTGTCCTTATACTGTTATGCATGAATGACATTCACCACAGTTATAATGTGAACAATTACTGCTGCTTATCTCACTAACATTTACGTTGTGTAAGCTTGGCAAAAAGCATACATGAGTGTTAATGAATCCCAGGGAATATCTACAATCTGATTAGATTTAACATTGTAGTCTGACAAAAAAAAAAATAATGCATCTTTATGCCAGATTCCATAATGCTTGTGAAATCCATTGCATTATGCTGACATCAGTGAAACACTTGCATTTAACTATGTAATATGTAAATATGCCACAATGAACTCAGAATATCTTGGTGCACAACAGAGTTTCTCTGTAGTAACAACACACTGTACATCAGTTGCAGGTATTCTGTAATTAATGAAACAAATCGCTGTCAAAGCGATCTCACAATTTAAGCAGCCTGACATTTATAAATACATATCTATAACATAATCTCTCCAGTAAGCTTACAGACAATGGAATACATACATTTTTTAATAAAAAAATAATAAAGGTGAAAGGCATAACTAATATTAGCTTAACAATAGCTGCAGGGCATGTGTGGGGAGTACAGATAATATACACAAGGAAACTGGGAGATAGAAAAGCAGACATGGTGTGTGGGTGAAGAAGGGATGGGATATGTTTTTTTTCATTTTTTGTGAGAATAGGCCCCATTTTTTTATTTTTTTAAGAATGGAAGGAAAGGTAAAGATAGGGGAATAGGAGAAGAATGCCATCACAGCAGATATACCGCATAGAATAAATATCACAACACATGCAAACAAAGGTTGGAAAAAAAAACAGTAAGGACAGGTAAGTTACATAAATGGCAAACTGTACAACATGGGCAATGAAAAGTTGTCAAAAAGGGTGGGGATGTATACAAGCAATGGCAAAATGTAAAAAAAAAAAACATATCTACCTATGCACTATCTAATTATAACATGTTACAAACGGTGCGGCAGTCATATCTTGATGTGTATGATCCATGGTAGATGTGCATTGTTGAGTAATAAATAGGGATCACAGTACACATTGGATTGGATAAATTATCCCATATCCAAGTAGTCTGTCTGCAAAGCAAGTATAAGCCAAGCAACATAACAGATGAGCAAACGCAGATCTCAGAATGCTAGATAATTCCAGCAGAGGACAAAACAGAACCACTTGCCACACATGTAAAAGGCGAACGAACAGGAACAGTACCAAATAGTAGTACTGGAGCAAAGCAGCAAACTGGCTGACAACTAGGTGTATACAACCCAAACAAACATGTAATGGAATGGCTATACGTCACACACATGTGCCTTGTCAAACGGAATACACAGGTGTAGGCTTATATGTATGACTGTCAGTGGTCTTACTGGAATTTACATGAAAGCAATATCAAGACACATGTACAAACCAATAACATGTTGGAATGATATATGTTCACAGATCTAACAGTACCGCTATATAAAAATATCAAGTTGTGCACATGAATTTCAACAATGTACACTGGCTAACACACAAGTATAATGAGAACAAGCATGTATTTCAAGCAATAGCCAGTGACTTGTGTGCAGATGCCTTACATCTGTATAATGGCCATAGAGATGGCACATGTTGATCTTGTAAATAAACTAATACGTGACAATGGACAATAATTCCAACAAAGGCAAAATATTTGCAAAATATATTACATACCTACAAAGGTGGAAGGGAGGTGGACAACGTGGGCCCACATCAAGGAAGACAATGCTAAAGCAGGACAACAAGGTGAAGTTACACACTATAAATGCATGGGTCCACCACATAGGGTGCTGTTGAAGCCAACCCAAAATACATTTAAGCAAATGTATGTCACATGGGCAGACTGCATTGCTCACATCAGCAAAAATGGGCATGTATGAATCACACATATACTATAATGTACAATCATGTAACATTAATGGGCATAGGTAATCAAGCTAAGAATTTGAATCACATGCACATATATTGTCATGACAATGTGGAATAAACAACTGCAGTTATATATCATGGATCCTGCTCATTACTGGGCAGAGGCCAGTCCTGTTTACATTATTACAGCATATCAACATTAAATCAGTGACTCCTCGCATGGCAAAGGTCCAATGGTGTTTCACTATGGATTAGAATATGTGCAGAGATATGTACATACATCATTGAACATGTACACCATTTGCCAAAAGGTGTGAATTTATGTGAATAGCAAATGGATGTGGAAATGAAACATAGACCAAACACAGCATACTGTACTGTTACTGAATAAAATATCATTGATTGCCACAGTGTATACATGAATGTTATATAGGTCATCTATGCAGTCAGTAAAGGAGAACTGCCCATATATATGACATACATTTATATGACCCAATATGGCATCAGCATTGCCAACACATGCTGCACAGCTTGATATCATGCCAGGGGAGATAGTATGACAACTGTCTTCCAAAACACATGGGCAAAGACATGTCCTTGTTTCACATACATGATGCGACAATATACAAATCATGTATGTGATAACTCTTTTCCAAAACACATGGGCAAAGACATGTCCTTGTTTCATATACATGATTGCAGCAATGCACAAATCATACCTATACCACTGTGGTAGAGCTGGAGTATGGCCAACATGTTGTTTGTGAGTTTCTGTCATTAACATACATGTTTACAGTGGAATTGTTGCAGCAGTAGCTGCATGTTAACTGCCACAATCTGTGGACACCTGAATGTGGAAGGAAAGTCTAATGTGTTAATTTGTGTGATGCACACATTGAAACAAATTAAATGTCACACAATATCTGCATTGTATGTTTGGACCTGTGACACATAAGCATGGCAGCTAAATGGTATACATGCACAACAGTGCATATACTGTACAATCACTGATATGGCAAACAGCATGTTGGCAGCATTACACAAGAGGATCATGCAGACAGTACTTACAGACCTGAGGGACTGTCCTGATTGGGAAAAACATCACAAATGATCTCTCAGGCTATATCTCTAAATGAGTCATGCATAGCCTGTGCCATATCCTGAAAATAATTCCACATCATTACCCTCATCTGTGTACTAAACACATCAGTTGCTGCCTCCCAGATGTGCTCCAGATAATCATCTCACTATTGTTCCTGGCACCGTCTCCCCCCAGGTACAACAGGGATAATGGCACATGCAGGTCCAGCTTCCTTGACATAGTCATAGTCGGCATCATCAGAGGTCTCTGACAGTGGCCTGGCATGTGCTCATCACCTGTGTCTGATTAGTGATCATCCATGGATCCCTCTGTCAAGATTAACCACAAGACAGGACAAAAATTATATATGCATACCTGATACTACCTTTCTGCATTAACATACCCAATGTAACACAATGAAGAGGCAGAAAACAGTCTTCCTGAAATGTTACAATACATTATGGCCATAGACCACTGTATCACATATGCAATGCATGTCAGTAATTGAAACCATAACAATGAAAAGCAAATGTCTATCAGGTTGTACATTCCTATGAAGATCAAAGCTGACATTAAACTGAAATTGCTGTGCACATCTGCAATCTAAGATACATTAATTAACATCCCGTCCACATTTGAGTTCTGCATATAAGAATATGAGAATGAAGCTATATTTGCATACATTGAAGGTCTCATTTAAACACAGTTCAATGAAATTGTACAAACATTAGCAAGTAGCACATTTATAATCAACAGATTTGCTGCTAATGAATGGCTCCTCATGTACACAACACCTTCCCTATGTCACATTATCTATACTCATGGACATGTCCAATAACAGAATATGTCAGGGGAATCCATCACATAATGTGAGCAGCTTAAACAAGACCATGCAATAGCATGCATAACACAACTTACCAGTGGAAATCATGGTATGAGTTGACCATTTGTTTATTGGCCAATATTAAGTATGACAACATACCCAAAGCAAGTACACATAGCATATCCTGACATTTAAAGTGAAGCATGTCCTGACACTGCCTCGTACAACATTCACATAACTGCAATTTGACAACAACACTTGGAAAATGACAACAAAACATTAGTATTGGGATCTTCACTGTTTTATAATGCTGTCTGACTCAGTAAGCCACCCAACTGAGTGTCTGATAGGATATCATTATTTCTGTTATTTTCCCCTTGCATGTGTTCCCTGAGCAGTTATGTCCGTGTATGAAAGTAAAATGTAGTCCATGTGTTTCTGCATGTAATGACTTATATGAACAGCCTCCAATTAACATTTTATAATGAAGACAAAGTGAGATGACAATAATGTGGAAAACACAAAAGCTATATGACAAACAGCTGAGCTGAGCAACATGGTCATTGGCTGACCCCACATCAATTTAAGGAGCACAACACTACCAAATAGAAATGATGGTTAATCATAAACACAATCACAGTGTGTGAAACAGGAGAATCTACTATATGCTGTACAAAAAGTATTGCCTGCCTACAACTGTATGCATGACCTACCTACTTTTAATAGCAAACACTACTCTGCAAAATGCAACTATTCTGATGCTGCTCGATGATTATGAAATGGTGCAAATTTTAATTAAATTAAGTATTTAAATGGACAGTGAAATGGTAACCTTAGTTCCGAAGAAGTCTATGTGATTTACTGACAAAAGTGCTTAATGTTTACTTATTAAATCCTTTTTACAGTTGTTTCTATTCACATGTGCTGTGGAATTTTTACAAGACATTTTGACTGGTCTTTCATTTAGTGAGGAACAGTGCTAAGCCCACATTTTTTGCTTATTGGTTTCCTTTGCAGGGCTATAGTTCAACTTGTATTTGGTTATCGTGTTTGATTGGAAGTGAGCCATGTCTTCACTGGAAGTGAGCCATGTCTTCATGACAGCTGTTTCCTTGCAGCGAACAGACCATGCTTCAAGGAAGTAATCCAGGTCTGGTACTTGACAATGGGCTTGGTCTTTTCAACCAGTTGGAATCTGTAACTTTCAACCTAACACAGTTAATGCTTATTATGACTAATATTAATCTAGAGAAAAACAATTTCATTTCACTACAGCAACAACAGCGCATTAACAGAACGGGAATTACAAATCACAATGTTGTTCACCCTGAACCTTCCCTGCGGACTGTGGTATCTTCCCTTGAAGCTGATGTAGTGGTAAGACCCCGAACTAGGGAGTTTAATTCTTATGACAACGAGACATGCTTTAAGGCTGTTGGCAACACTATGAACAAGTATTTATGCAATAAAAAGTTTGTTTTACCCTCCTGGCTGTGCAAGACCAACTTTTTTTTATCAAACTGGCATATCTACTCTGGTGAGTGGTACTTTCCAAACACAGCTAGATACTTTTCATAAGAAACTTTCTAAATTTAAAATGTTGTAGCTCAACAATGCTTACCTTAAGGAATGCATTGGGCTTAGGAGCGTACCAAAGGCATTGAGGGTTTCTAAGATCCCCAATGATGTACCTAATGACAGTGAACCTTACACAAAGCTAGTTCTAGCTTTTGATGAATACGGTTTTCACATTATGGTAATTATTATTCAGCATAATGATAAACTTATGAGTAAGCTACTAAGTGAAGTTAACAGTCTGAATGAGTCTTTAAAGAACGATTTAATGTTACAACTTAAAACAAAGGAATACAATGAGATGTTTGCTGGTCCTGGTAAGATGTTGGATAAAAACAAATAAAGAAAATATAATAAAATATGCAGGAATGAAGCAGAATACATCAAGAGTACAGATTATCTGAAACCAACCAGCATTTCAGTGAAACAGAACTTTAGGTATGAGACTTTTACAACCAATTGTGTTGTTAGTTGTGAAGAGTTAGACTACATCTCAGATATAGACACTTCACACCAGGTTAATGTCAAAGATATTTTAAAGCAGGACGAGTTTTCACCACTATGTTGTTCCAAGATGATTGCCCAAAGGAACTGATGACAGAGATGGTGGGGACACTAGACAACACACATTTCTTCCAGTTTCGGAATAAGAATTCAAGGAACAGGAAGATGCCATGGCATCGATTTTAGATGAAACATAATTCATAGTTTTAAATGACATACTTAACAGCTTTGAATATAATGACTCTGTCATTGACACAATTGTAATCGAGCATGATAGCTTTAAAATATATAATTACAGTCACTTTGCAATTCATGAAAGGTACCATGAT
This sequence comes from Protopterus annectens, assembly GCF_019279795.1. Taxonomy (NCBI): domain Eukaryota; kingdom Metazoa; phylum Chordata; order Ceratodontiformes; family Protopteridae; genus Protopterus; species Protopterus annectens. Next base: position 1,849,190,763 of record NC_056728.1, read on the forward strand.
TTCTTCAGCAAGGATTTCACTTTTGTGTCTAGAATTAAAACCGATATTAGTGAGCTTATAATTGATTTGAAGCTGTTTGTCAGGAAGCTCAATTTCAAACTTCAAATACCAATCCTGACACTTTGTTGTATTCAGGAGGAAAAGTACATATAACCCCCTTTTGCACCCCACTTTGCAAATGTTTGAGAGACTTTGAAAGAGGGATATCAGAAATGTGTACCAACACAAATTTGGAATGTGGTATAATTTAAACAAAAGATGAGTTACAATTATTAAGGGATCTATCTTGTAATAAGGAAATTGAGTTATGAAACCCAATAAAGGGGGTGGGATGGTGGTAATGAGTGCCATTGACTCTCCATCTAGAATGCATACCATACTAAACAATGGTAATTAGTATAGCATGGTATCTATGAATGACGTGAACAGAGCTTATTATAAAATTGATGTCTTGCTAAAAGATCTTTTAGATCAAGATGTCATTGACCCTAAGCTTTAAATTTTTTTGAGAGTTAATTTACCAGTGGTCCCTACTATAATTGGGATTCTGAAGAGACACAAAAGCATTGTAAATTCACCTGTATGTCCTATTGTGGCAGCTACCAATTCTAAAACACACCCCTTAGCTGTCTATGTAGACGCAAAGGGAAAAGCCATTGTTGAAAAAGTACCCCTAACTCCCTTAAAGATTCATGGAACTTTTGAGATAGTATTAAAAATGAGTTATCCCATAATGAAGCCATGCTTGCAACAATAGGTGTTGTTGACCATTTTTCATGTATTCCGCATGAAACGGGTCTGAAATAGAGAGGCCTGTGAAAACTATTAGGTGTTGACCAACAGAAAAGTTACAATGCTGGAAAACTTCAAGGAAATTATTCTACAAGACAACTACATTTATTTTGAAGAGGAGGATTTTAAGAAGAATAAGTAGGGGAGAGCAATGGGTGCAGCATGCACCCCCGCTTTATGTAAACATAGTCTGGTGGTACTGGAAGCAACCCAGCATATTTAAATCCACCTAACAATATATCACTAGATATTTAAGGTTTTGGGATAATATATTTATTGTCTGGAATGGTGGTGTTTCATTATTCAAAGAATTTGTAGCATTCCTAAACTTATCCATGAATTTTTTGAGATTCACTTTTAGAAGTTAATATAACAAAAGACATTGCAAGGGGTGATTTTTTTAAGCGTGTACAGGAAACCTACTTACTCAAACAATGTTTTACACTTCATGAGTAATCACCTGTGGAGCCAACAAAGAGCCTTAGTTAAGGGACAAATGGTCCGTATATCTAGGCTTATATCTTAAAAAGTCTTGTTTTTAGCTGAAATTGATAATTTAAGTAGGATGTTCACTGAAAGGGGTTATCCTGCTGCAGTGTTAAATGATATTAGTAAAGAAGTTATAAACAAGAGGCTGAATAGGGCATTTGGGCCTCTAGTAGGTAATGACCTCATCACTAAGAATTATGGAAACCACAATAATACTATTCCACATGCACAAGATTATGAGCGTACTATGGCCATTAAATACTGGGCTGAGACCCACCAGGTGAAGGATATATTAATCAATAACTGGAAATGTATTGATCATGATGACAATTGTAAAAAAGTCCTTAGGGACCAAGCCATGATTATTCACAAAAGACATTTTAATATCAAGGAAAAGCTGGAGATAGGGAAGAGTTGTGCATGTCATGAGGATCTCATTAAGGGGATGAGGAAATGCAGAAGATGTTCACAATGCAAATATATTTGGGAAGGTGATATAATAAGATTTAAAACTATTTACTGTGAATTAAGAAATTGCAATAAAGGTGACTGTAACACCACTGGGGTGGTTTATTGTGCATTTTGTGATTACTGCCATACTTATTACATAGGGAAATCTGAGCATTTGTTGAAAATGAGAATTTACAAACATATTAACTATCATACAGTAATAATGCATTTTTAAGCATAAAACACAATGCCCCGAAAATAAAAAAAGTTATTTTTCTTTATTTTGGAAAAAGTTTCTGTTAACCCAGGAGGCGGCCCTTGGGAATATAAATTAGAATACAGAGAACATTTATGGCAGATCATACTTAATGCTAGTTCACCACCATGGCTTAATGACACAATTTCCTTGAGCAATGTTTTAAACTTAAGAGCTTTTAAGTTATAAAATATGGATTGTATTTTTAATATATATTTTTAACATCAATTTAAATATTTATGTGTATTCAAATTGCCTTATTTTTTTTTGGGGTTATATGTTTTATATATTACTGATACATTTATATATTGGTCATTACCAGGATTGTATTGGTTGTTTTAAGAATCGGTCACATGATTGGTTTTAATTAAATTAGAGTATTTAAATAGACAGTGAAGTGGTAACCCTAGTTCTGATGAAGTCCATGTGATTTATGAATAAAACCACTTAATTAATTTTTAATTTGTTTACTATTCACCTGTATTGTGTTTTTTACAAGATGTTTTGACTGGTCTTTCATTTAGTGAGGAACAGTGCTGAGCCCGCAGTTTTGGTTATTGGTTTTCTTTGCAGGAGTATACTTCCTCTTTTCTTTGGTGCAAAGAAATGCCTATGTGCATAAGTAATCCCAAACACAGGATACATGTACATTTAAACAAAACCATCAAAGGTAATGCAGACAGATGCAACACCCATGTTGCATTGAAGGGCATACCACACAGTCTGTCAACAACAGTATAAATGCTAAAATAATAGACACCCATTCCATATGTGAATAGGCAAGTTATACCGACGAGATTGGTCACAGAGAATCACAGCCACACATACAAGTGCACCAAACTGCATTATAAACAGCAGGCAAAACATTATAGACTTGTATGTAAAACAACTGATTTACAATCATTGTGACATTTACACTTAACTGACTGTCATTTAGGTTGTGGCCTACATTTCAGATATTATCTTCAGCAAACATGGCTTGCTGCTAAATGATATTTAAACATATTTGCATTTCAATCAGATTTGTAAGCACAGGTATAGTATTGCATTTACCTTACTATTGCATGATGAGTATCCCTGCATTATAAGCAATATACATGATAATATCAAAAATACAGTTCTGTAACAAAGATCAGATACAGTACATTCTATTTAACAAAACAGACAAAGTAAGAAACATACCTCTCTCCCTCCACTGCTTCTCCAGCCTGTGCATCTACTTGTTGGACAGGCATTGTTACAGGTCATGTCCTCATCACCTGCAAAAAGAAAAGGGCAACTATGAATGGCATAGTCCTTAAATAACAGTGCTATACGTTGCCAGATCAGGTTCTAAATGTTGTTTTTCTGTTAAAGGACATCACAGAATCACCATACACATTTGTAATGTTACACACACAGTCCTTTACATCTTGGAATAAAATTGAACACAGAGAGGAGGATCTGAGATTCAAACTAGTAACTCTAAGCTGCATCCACACTCTAACTGTGACATCTATCTGCCTAGCTAATCCATCTTGTCTTAGAGTGTATGGTGTGAATGCAGTGAATAGACTTGGTGTTATGAATGTGCCAGGATGAGTTACTAATATGGATCTCATGCCTCAGGGTTTACAAAAGGGACAACGTGATGGACATTTAGGAAAATAAGTTGCAAGAATAAATGCATGTCAACACAATGCTCACAACTAATAATGGCAAATGAAAACCTTCATCCCTCAGAGAGTTGAACACTATCCTGAATCACATAGCTACTGTTATAGACAACTACAAGGTACTGTACATCAGGGACACATTAATGTATGTGAGAGGACTACATATAAAGATATTCATTGGCAAAGCACACATCACAAATCAAATACATACATCACTGTATCTCCCTGTTCTGCATTCGTATTGTACATCTGACCATCTGACTCTCTCCAAATATAAGGATGAAAATGTTGTAGAAGTAAATTTAATAATGAAAGACAGAAATACACATGAAAGTAATTTTGCAAATGTCAGCATATTCCACAAAATTTGTTGGCAGAAATGTAACAGTCTGTTATTTGCACATAATACTGTATTTAAAAAGGTGCTGTTGACAGAACATTATGGATTACGGTAATACTTGTAGAAATCCAGTAAAGAACTGAGTTATTCGTAAGCATGCACAAAACAACTGTTAATATCAATAAGCAGTTATGGACAGCAGAATTTTCAACAATGTCTGAAAGACACAACAGTAAGAATATAATGATCCGCTCTCCTTTTGTGGAACTGAACCCACAGCGTGCCAACTTATATGTATGCCAGCCTGCTTTTTACAGGCCAAGCTAACAGCTAGGACATATTTCAGCTGAACAAACACTTACTGTGTGTATTTATTCATATTCTTTTGGATAATAAATGAATACAATAAAACCAGACATACAACTGCTACAGACCATCATGCTCTACACAAATAATGTCTATCAACACATATTAGAAATTAAAAGATATGTGTAGCCAGTCAGATAGGCATTTGTCTTGTGTTAAACAAATGTGACTGCAATAAGAATGTTCACTTTGTTAAAAGGAATGGAGTAAAAAATGTATTTATGATTCATTATTCACACGTACATAGGTAGACTCAACAATACTGTCGAAGATTTACAGATAACCACGAAACGCATAGTCATCAGCGACCTAGGCGATATAGGCATTCTACCTAGAATATCTGTTTTCCCTTTGACCTGAAAGTTTATTATCTTAACTAGATAACTGTATTTCTCTAATAACACTCTTCTTAACTTTTCTAAAAAAAAAAAAAAAAGAACTAAATTCTTCTCTCCCTTTTCTTCCTTACCATACTTACACTTTTTCTTTGTCTCTCTATCCCTCCTTTTTTGTAACATTCTAAAATTGTTATTACTGTCCTTCTGATTTGTTACTTATATCCTTCTTTTGATTTTTCAACCATTGTTAATTTTTTTTTGTTACCATGTAGTACATAGCGGAGCTTTTCTCCTTGGGCCTCCACTGAAAACGGACTTGCATCCAGTTGGACTAGCCCGGTTAACAAATGTAAATAAATAAATAAATAAATCAGTGATGTGTTGAATGATGATGTTATATGTTGGAAAACAGATGTACATCTATAATGTTCAATATTATGTGCAGCATGAACATCAGTAAATAAATAAATAAACTCCATGAGAATAAAACCCATACAGAACAGCTACTTAATGGTTTTAAAAGGCATGTTCTGATATATTTGGAACACAGCTATAGCTCTAAATTTCATAAGAATGCTCAGGTATATGTAGGATTGTGACACTTGTAGGCATCCACCAGTTGTTGACACACTTCGGTGACCCTCCGATGAAGTTCCTCTCTGTCGCTCCAATGCAGATCATCATATTAGTGGCAAATATGCACTCCAGTCTGGTACATCATCATACGTCAGTGATGGTCCCCCACAGTCTGGTTCCAAATGTCAATCATCATTAAGTTCCCTGGTCTGGCTGTCATGTGATACTCCATTCCAGCTCAGAAGGTCAAGATCTGGGTGGTCTCCTCCTCAGTCTAATTAGGCACCTGGATATGTCAAAGCGTCCTGGAGGCAGACATCATGATAATGTTGATAATCCAATGCAGAAAAACACAGATCTGAAAATTGTTCACTGACGTCCCACTCAGTTTAAAGGTAACAATGGTCTGATCTGTAAATGTATCGAAATCAGTGCTTAAAAGTGGTGCTTATATCATACTATCTGATCACTGGAAGATAACGGGCATGTGATGCACATGGCCCTGTTTAACAATATCTATTGGGTACTTGTGCAGTGTACCTTCACGTTACTCTGAGCTATTGGTTAATGTACTGAACTCTGGGAAATGGACATATGTAAATGTGATTCCAAAACCTTGAATTGTAATGAACCTCATTAATTATGTATGGCACAAATGGTACTTAAAACATGTATGCACATAGCTGTTCTTATTTTCAATTATACCCAAGTCATTGGTAGCTGCAAAGGTAATTTGGCACCTGATAACACTTCTGTTTTGAGGAAAAGCTCATTACAAACATATGTAAACGTTACTCGTTATGAAAAATGCAACGTAATGGAGTAGTGTATGATTTACCTCTATGCATGCAGGTGTTGACATCTGCAACAAGGACATGCAGTAATTTCCCATATGCAGTTGTACAGACAGATGGACATATGTAAATAGCAAAACTGAAATGTACATAAAGATGGATTTACAGATTTTCCATATATCTGGTGGGTGACTCCATACACTCTATGGTGTGTGTATGGAAAACAATGGATTCTGACATTATCCATATGTTGCTATAGTATGTATTATTTTTGCTGTTATGGATATTTATTCATTGGTGATGCTTGAAACAAGTATTAGAACTACTAGGTCAATGCAAAAAGGATCTGTACTATCTGTGGCATATTATGGATTCTGAGGTTTTCTGATGCTTTCTGTAAGTTGTTCAATTCATAATTTACAGATACTCTCAGCTGATGTGGATGGCATTCACTGCTCAGTAATGATTGTGTTGTTATAAAGTTATGTATAACATGTCATATGATAGATTGTTTTCAACTAGTTGTCTGTTTAGGCTACAACTGCATTACATCTACAGCCATCACACATTTTGTTGTGCACATACATTTGTGTAGTATGTTAATGAGCAATGCATGCAGACAGTGCAGTTCCTGTAGCATGATGTTGTTGTGGTTTGACCTCTATTCCTGGATATCCACTGTGGATATCACAAGCGATGCTGCTTTTCCAAGTGTTATGTATGCAGGCATTGTTGTATAGTTTTATATGTCACATTACTATATGTCACAGTGAGTATTTCATAGACATTTGCTTTGCACAATGGCATAAGCTGCCATATAATTATCTCCATAAGTGGGCACCTACATGAATCTGAACATGTGCATATCACTGTCTTTCAGATGAGAAACATACCTATGGGTGGCAATTTCTTCCCACAGGAGAATGAGATAATAATAGTTGCTCTATAACAACATGGACAGAGATTTCTTGGATGGCAGGAAATGCAGTATGGAGGAATGAAATCTGGGCCAACCTCACCAACATGTTTAACGTAGTGGGAGATCACAAAAGATCCTGTAGGACTGTCATCGATGCTGCTCTGACATTATCCTCCATGCAGCCAATGGGGTATGAGGAATTGAGAGATGCCATCAGTGGTGAACTGCAATTGACATCCCCTGATGAGATCACACAGCTTCTTGCATCCTTGCATATGGCGAGTGGGCAGCATCACATATCCAGGGGCAGTATAGAAACAAGTGACCCAGGCTGCACGTGTATGTGTTACTTTGCAGAATATTGATACATATAGAGTCAATCAGTACATATTGCTGTTGCATGCATATGCATGTATAGTCATTTCTGTTTTTGAGCAGCAGAATTGCAGCATGCACATGGGTCCACAATAGCTGATGATCAGTGTAATGACATGCAGCCATACAACTGCAGTACAGACATAACACTGCAACAAACATTTGTAATGTTGTCTGCATTAATGTTCAAAGGTCCATCTACTTCTGCACAACAACAGGAAATGACAGGTGAGTGCCCCCATACAGTGTTACTGTGACCACTAGTTGTTATTGCCTCAGCCTCATGTCATGCCACTTCTGTTTACTGTCATATTGATATTTCCCTGTTAGAAAAATATGTATTTGAACATATATAAAGTGCTAGTTTAAAAGCAAATAGTATATAATGCATTTTATTCTATTAACAATATGGCAATAAGAATGATTTTACATGTAATTGCTTGAAGCTTTGGAACTGCAGTGTATTTGAACTCTGACCCTGGCAGTAGCCAGCTCAGCAAGCTTATGTTTTTCACTAATGATTATCTGCTGGGTCAGGAAATTAAATGTATAAAGCATTGAAAATCTTCTCCTTCCTCTGGGACAATTGGCCTTGTGAATGTTACCAAGATAAGACACAGCTGTTGAGAAAATGTTGCAAGAAGAACAAAGAAGTGTATTACAAGACTGAATCAACTATTGTATTCAAGCAGGCCTGAAACCTTGAAGGAGTAACATTTACAGAAAGACATTATAACTGACCAGGTGCTTTGCAAGGCTGTATTATTCCCAAGGGAAAGCTTTTTTAAAAAATATAACATCAGCAATCCTTATGAATAGAATACTGTTAGTAAAAGTGATGTAGATGCCCTGTGACTAACCACGTCAGTAAGGTGGGGAAAACCTGAATGAAAATACTATAAAATATTCTGTACTTCCTGCATCATGTCAGACAAAACTCTGTACTTGTATGGTTTTTTGCCTCCTGGTGTACACTAGTAAACTTTTGCATCTGAGCCTCCTGTGTTGTTATCTTGTTTTTATTTAACATTCCCTAATGTCTGTGTTAAACGACATTAATGTCACTGTTTCTCTACATAGGGATCTCTGACCAACAGGTGCACTATACATCATGTGAGTATCAGCAGCTCCTGCTACTGTGTCATATATGTCATCATGTAACTATTCTGTTGCCTGCATACATGACTGTGTTGTCCTTCTCTTTACTTTACCAATGCAGGATCTGCATTACAACACACAAACTGACAACATTGGGAGGGCACCAGTGGTGTACTATTACCTGTTTCATACATGTCATTGCTGTTATCCTTGTTGTTGTCCTCCATTAATAGTGTGTCCTTCTACCCATTCGTGGGACAGACTACATCAGCATCTACAGCATAAACAAGTGATATGTCCATGTAATGATCCATGCTAGCAAGAATGTGATTAAGAATGCTATGTTTATGACTTTGGTTCCCTACAACAGTTACATTTCACCCTTCTTCACCAGCATATCTTCCCACGAGGACTTGTCAGGTGTGTGTTAATGTTATATTCCTCACATACGTCTGGTATGTTGGATACGCAACACAATTTTTAACTCCCTGTTATATAGACTCCGTGGCTGATACACAAACAAGACCTCATGGTAAGTCATTATTATCTGTTACATTGCAATGAGATATATGTGTCATATGTCATTAATGATATACAGCATGCGATGTAAGAATGTTCTCCTGATCTGTGTCATCTGTCTCTTCTTTTAGCACATCAACTGCCTTTATCTTCCATTATCCAATCCATCCCTGATGTGGGATCTAATGTGTCTCAACATGGTAATGGCCCCTGGCACACATGACACTGACATGATGATACTATCTGGCCCTGAAAGTGGCAGTCATGCAGATGTCGCTGTAGCCTCGATGAGAAGGAAAACTTGTCCTGCCATTCTAAGAATAAGGGGTTATCAGATGCTGGACAGGATGAGGCCTGTGGAGAATAGACCCATGTTGAGATTGCTGCTGATGTTGACAGTTCCCCACAACACATTGATACTACCCATTGCAATACACCTAGACATACAGCCGATGTGTATGGGCACATGTCAGAGGGTGTCTGCCTACTCCGATAGGCAAATGAACTTTCCCAGCAATATTATGGATCTAACATCTGTGCACTTGCCTGTGCCAAAAATCATGTTACACACCAGCTGGATGTGCTGCATGAAGGACATGAGTGCAGACACGGTGAGGTTATGATGTCATTGGCTGCAGAGAATGAAGGTATGTTATCTGTGGCATGGTCAGTAGAATTCCTGGCCTCTACAGTACTACAGCAGTGCCATAGTACAAGTAGGGTTCTGTGTGTCCTGACTGTGCTTAGCTGATTGACACATAGGACCAGAACAATCTTTGCCCATTGGGCATCAATGTATATGCTCTAACATGCACACACTTCTGCTGCTGGCCTGTCTACTGTGGGACCAGAAGTCATGACCAGACAGTCAAGTCAATGTCATGCTCCATCACCTCCAAATGCTGATGTCACCCCATCAGTCTTCTCTGAGGAGCAACCTGGTCCAACTGTTTCCATACATGGTAGGGGCAGATCAGACTGGTCTGAGCCGTCAGTGTGGGCACCCTTGACTGCATTAGAGTAACACAGACAGTTGATCCACTCTGTCCTGTAGTGTCATTCTCACACTGTGGCAGTGATGATTGCTGTGCAGAACACTGACAATATTATCTATCTGTGTTCATTGACATGATGCCACGGGACACCAGTTTTACTAACTCCATTTATTACATTACTTTATCCATGCTTTACAGTGATGTATTTGGCTTGTGATATTAACAACAGTTCTGCATTGTGTCTTGAGTTATTTACCTGTTTGTAGCTTTTAATGTGTGTCCCTTATCATGTGCCATACATGGATACACTAATATGAGTATGTATGCATACCTGCGTCAGTTGTGCCCTAAGATGATGATCTCTGTTGGGATAGATTTGTATATGTTTATATAATGTTATATGTTGTGATTATGCTGTTATGTCTGATGCTCAATTTGTACATCTATCGGGTAATTGCCATTAGATACCACCTGTGCTGCTGTGGTGAGGCAACACCTGAACATCAATGTTTAATGTGTGCACTTCTGTACATATGGCTTGTCATGACTCAAAGTTGTATGTCAGATGCTGCCATATTGCATTGACCTGAACTTCTGGTCACATCCTCCATTGCCTATGCCTGTGTCTTCTACCACATATGTCCTCCTGCTCCTCCTCTGATACCTGTGGGATATCATCTTCAGATATCTGGGGTTCTTGGGGTAGTTCACCCACACCTGCAGCTGGAAGACTGCCATGTGCTGTTGTTAGCATATTGTTTAGCATGGTCACACAGTAACCATTTGTGCTGTCTTCTCAGGTGTGTATTGCAGCTCACCCCTGGATCTGTTCAGACATCTGAATCTAGCTACCATAGACATGCTCAATGCTATTTTGTTTTATTATGTGCACTCTATTGTAAGCCTCCTCTGCAGGGTTTGATGGTTCCCTGCACAGGGTCATTAGCCATGGCTCAAGTGGATAACAACAGCCATCTGTTGTGTGGAATAAACAGATATGTTGTCAGCATGGATATTGTTGGGAGGAATGCCCTTAGCTTACATCCTAACTGTGTTCCTTTGCTTACTCTGTAGTATTCCTTCAGGTGTTTCACCTTGTTGGAATGCAGCCCTCAGACCACTTTACCTCCATATGACATCATCATAGACACTTCCAAGGTGTGTTGCCAGGATGTTTTTTATGCTGCCACCTGCTGCATGCATGAACTGGCATTCATGATGGCAAACCCTTTCTGTTGATGTATCTGTTTCCGAATGAACTGGGGTCTTGATGCAGATGTGGGTACAGTCTATTGCACCAAGTACATGTGGAAAGTTTGCAAGGTTATAGAACTGATGCATAACAGTTCTCCACTCCATGGAATAGATGGAAAGAGTATGTACTCATCAACCTTGTTGCCCATTGCCACCAGAAATTTTGACAGGATATGACTGGCGGCTGTCTGGTACATTTCTACAGCATCCCCATATGTCTTTGGAATTTCACAGATGCAAGTACACCCAGGCTAAGACACACTTTGGTTTCAAGAGGGATGGGGTTGCCTTACAATATCCATATAGAGATGTGGAGCACAAATGTTGCAAACAGCCTGCACCAGCTGTCTGTCTAGGAGGTACCTGTAAATGATTTGTTGATCTGACAGTTGGCTTATTTATTTATTGATTGATTGATTGATTGATTGATTGATTGATTGATTGATTGTTTGTCTAGGAGGTACCTGTAAATGATTTGCTGATCTGACAGCTGGCTTATTTATTTATTTATTTATTTAGTTAGTTAGTTATTCATTTATTTATTTATTTATTGTCTGTCTAGGAGGTACCTGTAAATGATTTGTTGTTCTGATAGTTGGCTTATGTTTATTTATTTTACATTTGTTTACCAGGATAGTCCGACTGGATACATGTCCACTTTCCATGGAGGCCTGGGGAGAAAAGCCCCCAAAAAACACATTCAACAAACTGTTACATTTTTACAGTTTAAAACACAAAATAGACACAAATAAAAAGATTTGAAGCCTTGCTTTCATTCTACCTGGCTGCGTTATAGGGAGCACAGCCACATCCTCCTCTGTGGCTTGTAGTACAGCAGCCTGTTGCAGTTCATTCACTGCAGGTAGCATTTTTTTAAATTTTGTTGTTGGTATTATTATTATTATTATTATTATTATTATTATTATTATTATTATTATTATTATTATCAATTCTGTTGTATTCCATGATAATAGCTTTCCTTCCTTGGGATGCAGTATGGCATAAGTGGATGATTTTGAAAACAAAGTCACCATTGCAATTTGTATCAATTAAGTTGCATTGAGCATGCACAATGTGGTTTGGAGTCCGACGGGTGTGCACAGAATCCATAGTTATCCTACTCTGAATAGTTTAGTACCCGAACTGCTTGCAGTGTATCTTCTGAAATCATGTATGCATTTGGTGCACTGAAGTTTTCCTTCAGTATGCTGTGTTTTCTGTAAATAGCATGGAAACTGTCCCTTTATTTTCAACTTGGTCGTCAGAATTCTCATGCCATCGCCAAGGGCTTGAGTGTATAGTACGTTTATCAATATGTAAATCTTGGCTATCAGATAACACTTTAGAGTAAGCTTTCTTAAGTAATGCATCAAAATAATATTTACTTACAGACATAGATTCATAGATTTTTACTAGACTAACGACCACAAGGGCCTTTTTAAGCCTAGCTATGCATCCCAAATCTCTGACAAGTTCTGATGCCCTTGATAAGTGTAAGCAGGGGCTTGGGAAATAAACCATTTACAGGTTGTCTGTGTCCATTAGAGACATAGGTGCCAAACCTGGGATGAATTTTCTGTCCCCATCCAATTGTCCAAGTTGCACTTGAATTGGGTTAGGGAGGAATTCTGCTTCACCTGGATGGGGAGCCTGTTCCATAGACCGGGTAGTCTCTTGGATATATAATAATAAGAGGGTGGATGTCATGCAAAAAGTCTTGCCTTTTAGAACACAACCTTTTGACTCTTAACATTTCACCATATGGGGGGGATGAAATAGAATGAGGGATGTGACAAATGGAACCATGTTTCTTGTATTGTTGATACTGATTTGACATTTTTAACGGAATCAAAATCGATGTTATGGGCAATTATACTTGTGATTCTATGTTTGTTGTTTATGTTCTTAAACATCTTTGTAATTTGTTTTATATTGACATAACTTAAAAAGAATCAAAGGACAGAGTTGATTAGCTATGAGGGAATCAGAATTGCAAAAACGAAAGCCCTATGGTTGAACATTTTACTTTATGACATTCTAGTGAATCTAATAATATATTTGGTTTCAGTTTTGTAAAATGCAAAATCTGAATTTATTAGGGGTATGATTTAAATAAATTTTTGTTAAAAAATAAAGTATGTGTATTTTAGTTTAATACGCTTAAGGCATCTGGTCTTATCAATTAACTGAGCTGGAAGTATTTGATTATTTAAATGGTTTATATGTTAATTCAGGTTATTATTTAATGAACTTAGAAAGTGTTGGATTTTATTCCCCCTGAAGGCTTTGCTGAGGTGCCAGGGTTTTGTCTTCAATAAAGTTTCTCTTCAGTGTTGTTGTTAATTTTCTATACTTGCAGCATTTGTGAAAGTCTGTCATTTGCAGTCCTAATGTTAATGTGCTACACACTGCCACAGGAAGTCTCCAATGAATATTCTGTTGAAATGTTCTGGCCTTAGATGAATATTTTGTTGCATGCCTACTGCTGCTTTTGGAAATGTCTCTTGAGACACCTTCTCAGATAGATCTTAGAATACTTCTCTACCTACCTATTTGCTGACGGCATCACAAACACAGTCTGTATTCAACATAGTCTCTTTGGAACATATTGTTTTTGAACAATTGTCTTGACTTCCTCCGCTTAACTTTCAGTATTCTGTATGAACAGCAAAACACCTGAGCTGCTCATGCTAAGTAACTTCTGGATTTTATTCCATTTCTGAAAACTTGAGGCACTCTGGCTGTAACTCCATCTTAGAGATAGCTTCTTGCTCTTTGATTGTAGCAGCATTTTTTTCCTAGAATGGTTTTCTAAAGGAAAAGTTTAAAAGCTTGAATAACTCTGAAACCTATGTTGGTCCATTATGGAATCAAGTATCTCAACATCTCTGTCCTAATTTTTACTTCATCTGTGAGGTTTGAATCCTTCAGTTGTTAAGTATGACCCATATAGCTAAGTTGTGTATCTCAACTTTCACACTTACATTTATTTATAAGATCGTTGGATCATAGGATCATAAGAGATTACTAGGCTATTGATCCAGGGCCTGTATTAAGTCACCAAATGCTTAAAAAAGCAAATGGTGATTGATCGACCTTATATAAGCGAAAGCTTACAATGTCGAAGTGTCAGAACAGCAATTTTTTTCCAAGAGAAAAAAAAAATCACTGTTCCAACAAAAAAAAATAAAAAAATAAAAAAAAATACATTTCGAACATTACATTAAGTGGGGGGCTTAGTCCCCCACACCCCCCTACTTAAATATATCAACTCCGAGACCACACTACAGTACCGAAAATGGCAAAGTACCAAAGCGGCCAAGCAAATTCTTTCCCAGGGAAAGAATTTGTTTAATAGCCGCTTCGATATTTTGGGTTTTCAGCCTTTTAAGTTCGACCAAGATGCATTCAAAAGAATGCGTCTTCAGTCTTCTAATATAGACCCTTGATCCAGATTTCATTTTAAACTTAGCCGTTTCAACCCAATGTAATACCGTAGAAGTACTAGTCAATACACAAGACTGTATTTAGTGATGACTGTGCATGTCCAGAAGGGTCGTGGGCACTATCCCAGGTAAGAATGTGCTGTGCCTGATCTACTCATCTACTTTCATCTTGAGCAGGGTCATAGAGGTGCTCTGTTTTACATGAATTGGTTTCAAATTTAACCTTTATTTGTCTCTTCAGCAACTCATTCTAATATCACACATTTCCCTGGTTTGACTTTATATAAGTATGTAATCAATTATGTTAATAAAAATGCCATATCCTTTAATGATCTGTGCAGTAACTCTCTGTAACATGTCATATGTCAAAATACCAAATGTATGTTAGAGGAATATGCTGTTGTTGAGAGGTAAATTAAATGTACATAGCCTGGGATTTTCCTCATCATGCCTTATTTAACTGAATCCTTGGTTTGCATCAAGCACAGAAAATGCTTCATTCCTGGTATTTCAGATGCCCTTCTTCAAATGGTCATAATAGGCAATACTCATGTTATATACCATTATTCCAATATATTTGACCCATACAGATGCAAATTTAAACTGTTTTTACAGCAATGAAAATGTTTCTGACACATTCAGTAGGCTCAGTCTGCATCTTAAACACATCCAATTTCCATGTGCAGTTTGTTTTTTTTCATTTCTACTCTATCTACAAAGATACCGTAATTCTTTGGAGCACGTACTGCTGGTAAAGATATACAGTTTGTCTGAACACATTTAACTTCTAGTAAATAGCTCAAGCCCATAAGTAATGATGCTTGCTCTTTAAGCATATCAGCAGAATGAATATCTTATGGTCCAAACTGTAGCTGTGCTATCACTTTGTGATTATTTTGACTATGCATATCATTTGGTAAATCAAATGACCAAAACTCAAAGTATGTAAGTAAGATAAACACTGCTACAACTGCTAAAGCTGCCAATGGAAACAAAACAAACTGCAAGGAAAACATTCGGCAGACCACCACGGCACCATGATGTAACTGGTAAAACCACAAATTTATTAAGTAAAACTGTAAAATGCAGAAATAAAAATCAGTCTGATAAGCGCTTTCGGCTGATATAGTCTTCTTCAGATCATATGTGAGTCCTGCTAAAGATTCTATTTAAAACCCAGATGCCCAATCACAAATGTAGAGCAGGCCACTTATGCAAATGTAGATTCATAGTCTTAGTATTGATTGGAAACATAGCGGCCAACTGCAGTCTTAGAAATTAATCGGCAGCCAGTAACAAAGCATACAGTGGTAACTTTCCTATTGGAGAAGCTTCTTGGTTTTAACCAATTATTTTCTTTTCTTAGACATCTATCCCTGTGGTGATAGGTTGCTACAGGTCTCACTGAATCCAAACATCCTCTTGTAGCTCATAGCTATGACAACAGAAAGTGTATATGACAATTGGCAGTAGCAGAGACAACAAATACAGCTGCTAGAAACTTTATAGCAGCAGTAAATAAGAAACAATGCATCATGATGAATGAACTTTCTATGCTACACAGCCTCCTCAGGGCCCAATCCTCAGTTTCCTTGCTTTTAAGATAGGTCTTAATGGGGCTACACTATTTAGGCCTGAAGGACAATGTGCTCTTAATTTAATAATCCAGTCAATTTCTCTAATTTCTGTCCGATTCTTTATATCACCTTCTCCTGGGCTGGATTGACTACATTCCAGGACTTTAAATTTAAGCATGAGTTGGATTATGAACAATGTACATAGTAAGTGCATTGTTTAGATCAGCATTCCTTATACCTCTCATATGGCATAAAATCCGATCCTTAAGGTGCTGATCAGTTTTTCCTACATAAAAAGCTCTGCATGAGCATCACGATGCCATATAGACGAGATTATGAGTGGTACAATTTGTGAATACATCAAAAACATATTAGAAATAGGGTTTATAAAAGTATTGCTGCTGTCAATGTGAGTACAAGCTTTACAATGATGGCATCTGAAGGTGCCTTTTCTTACCAAGGGAGTCTTGTGACTGAAGTCATCTTTATTACATAGGAGGCTTTTTATGTTCCATTTGTTCTTATATGAGAACCTGGGTCTGTCTCCTATGATATTTGTAATCCTTGCATCAGCAGTCAATACAGGCCAATATTTTCTAATGGTGTCACACACTTATTTATTATCGGTACTATATGTCAAAAGACATTTAAGTTGTGAGTTTCTGTTCTTGTGTTTAGCAGAGGGTGGAATGGTCGATTGTTCAGTGTAATAGGGACGGCCCTTAAGACTTCTCAGATTCTCAAGGTCAGTGTTCAACTTGAGGTCTGATTCTTTATAGCCCTTTGCCCATAAATTATGGTGCAATTTGTCACATTCTGTTGCAAAATCAACATCTGACGTGCATAAATGTGAGACCCTTGTGGCTTGATTTTCAAAGATATTTTTAAAGATGTGGTTGGGATGCATACTCTGGCGATGTTGGTAGTGATTTCTCCAAGTGCCCTTCCTATGGAGGCAAGTCTGTATGCCAGGTTTTGGATCCAGCATCACCTTTACATCAAGAAAATCGATAGCTTCTTTAGAGTAATCGACTTTAAATACAAGACAATTAGAGGTATTGTTCATATAATCAGTGAAAGAGATCAGTTGGCTGTTATCCCCTTTCCATAAAATAAAAATCTACAGAATGCCCATAATAGAGTTGGTGTTAATGCCAAGAATTGGAATCACATAACACCTTCTCTTTCTCCCACTGGGCTAATAGTAGGTTCGAATAACTATTAGCACAAGGGGTGCCCATGGCACCCCCCCATATCTGTAGGTGAAGCTCCTGCACATACACAAAGATGTTATTTTCTAGCACCAGCTCCAACAGGGAACATATGGGGTCCATAGAGACACCTAGGTGTCGGAGGAACTGATGGATAGCTTCAATACCAAATTGATTTGGAAATTTTTGGTTTTAACAGTTGGATCGTGGTGCTGTGGTGGTCTGCCAAAGATTTTCCTTGTAAAACTCAAATTATTTACTATTCTGATATATACATATATATATATATATATATATATATATATATATATATATATATATATATATATATATATATATATATATATATATATATATATATATATATATATATATATATATATATATATATATATATATACATATATATATATATATATATATATATACACATATATATACATATATATGTATATAGATATATATATATATATAATATATATATATATATATATATATATATATATATATATATACATATATTTACTTAAATTGATCAAATACTATTTACGTATCTGTGCATAATGTTGAAACAAATTGATTGACATTATGCATGTCAATACACTGCTATACATGTACCAAGAATTAATTTTACTGCATGCAAAACTTTAAAAAAATAGAAAGAAAACATTTTTTTTGCAGGGGGAAGCCACCTTGCACCCCCCAAGTGGTAGCCTGTGTACCCCCCACACCCCTTGCTAATTATATATTCTAACTCTGAAATTATACAGTCCCTGGAGAAAAAGGTAAATTTGTCGATCTTGCACACCTGTTAAACATGTTTATTCAATCAAATTGTGTCAGTTAAACAGATATTGACCAAAGTACAGATGTCCACAATAACAAAACACTCCACACAGTAACTGAGTCATACTGCTCTATTTCTTATCCAGAAAACAGAGCATTCGAGCAGACATCACATTTCACTTTCAAACAGTGTCTAATGAAACACCACACTGCAGTTATTAACCTTAAGTTTATCTTTCCAGATCTTCAACTCTTTTTCTGGTTACAGCCTTTCTGTACTTGCATGCTATTCATTCTTTGCACATTCTAATCACAAATGTTGCCTGCAGACAACTTATTCTCATGACTTTGTTCCAGAACTTGTAAACATTTCCTGTATTTTTCATTTTACAAACTTCAAAAAATTTATTATTTTTCCAGTGTGTCTTCATGTTTGATTAATCAGAAGATACTTCTTTTTGTAATGCTCATGGCTGCACTCACTACACCAAGTTTTCTCCACACAAGTCCATCCTGCTTTCTTCTTACTTGACGAAATTATTTGATTCATTTTCCACTGTTTACTCAGTATCAACTTTTCCTGTCAGTTCAGTGAATAAAATGAGACAATTTAGCACATCATTCACACATGAATCACTTCAGCAAATTTCAAATCTCAGTAATTCTATACTCCCTCCCTGTCTTATTATTTCTGATACCACATAATGCAGTCTTGACCTTATGAATCATGTAAACTCACCAAATTCATACTGTTTCACTTGATTCTTTAATTCAGTACATAAGCAGCAATGATGTATTAAGATCTTGAGCCCTTACTCAAAAAAGAAGGAATATTTTATTACTACAATATTCACCTTTTATTCCTTTTGAAACGTGTATGTATTGAAACAGTATTTTGTCAAACAGCACAAACAATTAAGCAAGCAGGTGTTAACCATCTGGTTCCATTAGTCCATGGTTGGATTCCCAGTGCTTCCATATGACTCTATTTCACTTTCCCAGACAATTCTCCTGATTACAAAAACAGAAAAAGCTTTGGGAGTGCATTTCACATGCTGAAACATGGTAAACTGTGCCTTTTCATTTTTTTTTCTTAGAAGTTCTGTTGCAGACAAGAGGAAATCAACTTTATGAATGCACATTTTCGAATTCTCAAACAAATTTACCCAAAGACAAAGATTTCCAGCTAGCTGCAAGGGAATTATTTTTCAATCAAAAGATGAAATAATGTATTTTTCATAAATGATTAGTTTTTACTCCATGGAACATCTAGCTTAAGGATGGCCCAAATGAAGAAACTGGCATCAGTTGCTTAAGGTCACATTCATTAGCATGTATTTCAGACTGTGCAATAGCTAGATGATACCAGACCACATTGCATACATTTTGAGCTATGACAAAAGCTATACACACCTCATTTCTTAAAGCTATACACATATATTACATCCCACAGCCATCAGCTTCCTCTGATAGACAAAGCACCTGGTTCTGTTGGCTTACCATTAGAGCTGTAAAGTGTGCCTTGCCTGTACTGGAGCTTTTATTAGAGATATGTAATGAGTTCTTGCAACCCTCTTCCTCTCTTCTGTTGTCAGGGGCATGCTATGATGCAATAGATAAGAGCTCTGATCTGACTGATTCTTACTATTTTTATTTATTTATTTACCTTGGACTATAGAATTTACAAGAGTTTGTGGACCAATAGGTTGAATGATTTGATTCCATCATTAATGTATTTGTATCAGTGTAAATTTATATAAGTGTATCAAACCAGAGTAAAAATCTAGTAAGCCATATTGGAATTTCTATCAGCCTGTAAGAGTGACTCACTCACCAGGATTCAATAAAGGCTACAATTGTCCTTCAGCAGTTTGCCATGCATATTAATTGTGGTGCGCACCTAAGGGAGGTCAGATCATCATGGATGCTGAATCCATGTAAGACCGACTGCACACCACATACCTTTCAGCCCATTAACCTTGACCAAAAGGTCTACAAGACATTTCATTTCATTAAGTTGGATTTGTTTAAATTTTTTTAAATGTTTGTGTGCTTGTTTATGCGATGTACCTCATTATTTAGCTGCCCTTAGCTCTGTACAGCTATACATCAGACATGTGCCAGACATCTAAAAATAGAAACCGGATGCATTAAATTTCTATTTTTTTTTTTATGTGCTTGTTTGTGCGATGCACCATGTTTTTTAGCTTTGCTTAGCACTGCATACTTATGCATTTAATATATGCTAGACAGATAAAAATAGAAACAGGATGCATTTAATTGCTGTAGTTCTGCAGTGCTTAGCACCATGCAAATCCACACAGTGAAGCTGCCCTATGCTTACAGGCACCTTTGCAGTATATCTGAAGATATATGAGTTCCATTCACTATCCCAGTGGCTCGATAGGTTGAATCATGATGTACCATGTAGTAGGTCTCAGGTTTGAGTTCTGGGCAGTAATACCTTTTACATATAGTGCTGTAAAACGGTGTCAGGTGGCTGAAACATCGATTGACTTTAAATCCAATAACTGTTAAATTTAGAAAGGGTGTGGAATACTAAGCATCACTTAAACACTCTCTCAGCGGTTAGATGCCATAACCGCTCGTCTTGACAAGATTGAATCCACACCGGCTATCAGCGGAGGTACTCGTGCCGGGAACACTTTGACATCTGGGTCCATTGGTTCACTACCTCCGGGACAACCCCAGAGGATGCCTTTACTTAACGAAGTTAACTCGGCGGATGTAGGTATTGGTGTCCGCAGTACTCCGTTGGGTGTAAATCAATCGGAACCGTTACGGTTGGGGCAAACAGATGGCTCCGTTCTTGGTTCCAACGGCACGGGACTAAATAATCACGCTCGACCTGTGGATATGAGGAACATTCCTGTGGGGGCTTATCGGCGTGCCTACTTTCCACGAATGGGTTGAAAACACTGAGGCGTTCGCTTTTGGAATGCCTAAACACCACGGCTCGTCGGCCTCAGGACCTGTTTCTCCAGGTAACAGCAATGAAAATTTATCAAGCAATTTAAAACTGCTTGATTTAAACATGTTAAAGATAAAAAAACTGCAGCTTGAAGTATCTTACTTCAAGCAATGTATCAGTGAAAATGTTGTGCCAAAAGGGTTAAGAAGTTCGTTTACCCCTACTAGATTATTTCAAGATGGGGCCTTTTCTGATGCCCTATCCCACTTACTCAACAAACAAGGTTTGGAGTTATTGGAATTGATGGTGACTTATTATGGGAAGCATATTGACATCCTATTAACTGAAACTAATGCTCTTAATGACAGCATTAAATTGGACATAAATTTTGCTAGGTATAAGTATGACTACGAAAGAATTTTTGAAAGTATTGATGCCTTACTTGTTAAATTAAAAGTGAACAAGAACAAGAAATTAATTAGGGATAGGCAAGCCTATGCTAATGATGCCGCCTACCCTAACTTGTTCACAAAAGAAAAAGGGCCTACTAATGTTTCTGAACACTTGGGAAGTGGTAATCATGAACCTGGCACTAACTTTCCAAGTATGACTGCTGATCAACAAGACATTGACCAGGATGACGGTGATGAGGGGTCGTCGACTCACCAGCTTAGAAGAAGCAATAGGACTAAGGCCAGTGTTAACTATAAAGAACAACGGCCTAACAATCAAAAGAAACCTTTTTTAGGGCGGAGGAATTATCAGAGGAACAACAATCGGAACAGGCCGAAGTAGATACTAATTTCGGACTTCCACTTATAAACTCTGATAGACCTAGTATTTTAAAAAATAAAAAAGGTGATTTTACTGTTTACAATTTTTCTTGTTTGGAAATTGAACAAGATTTAATTGAATTACTTGCTCATGGGTTAAATTTTGTACCCGATCAGAAGATATGCTTGTCAAAACTTCTGATCGAATTCAAGTGCTTTGTGAGAAACCTTAACCTTAAAGCAATGTTTAAGGGTCTCCCTAATACGCAAAATGCACCGTTTAAACTACTTAGTAGTTTTAATCCACCCCTGCATCCCATCCTGAACACCTTTGAGTATGTGTGTGAATTAGACTTTAGGGAATTGATTGGGAAAATTCAGTGGTTCAACAACTCTAGTAATATTACACTAGAACAAAGAAAAAACTTGAACAACTTAAGGAATTTACCCATCAGGGTAATGAAACCAGACAAGGGTGGGGGTTTAGTCATTCTCGATAAAGATGACTATCAGGGTAGGATGTTTAAAGTATTGAATTCTCCTGCTTATGAACCATCATCCCTAAATGAAACATCAGGGCAATACACTAAAATCAAAGGGTACTTCAGGGACTTGTTCATTGAGGGAAGGATAAATATTGATACGTTTAACTTCATTAACATTTCGTTCCCAAAAATCCCTGTCATGTTTGGGATTCCCAAAATTCATAAGAACTTGGAGGACCCACCCATGCGTGCCCTTGTTGACGGGAGAAGTTCTATCACCCACCCTTGCTCCAAAGTTGTTGACCACATCCTTGGAAAATATCTGAAGTTACTACCACAAATTTGCAAGAATTCCTGGTCTTTTCTTCAAGCTATAAATGATGTTCCCTACTCACCCTCCAATAACTTCCTTACAATCGATGTGGTTGACTTATACACGTCTATACCACATCAAGAAGCATTGGAATGGGTTGAGCTCATGCTAATACATCTTAATGCTTTGAGGGATGAAATTGAAGTAGTCACCCTACTATTGGACATCATTCTATCCTCAAATTTCTTCATTTTTAATAACTGCTACTACTTGCAGAAAAGGGGAATAGCCATGGGCTCACCCTGTGGTGGCAGTGTAGCCAACTTAGTGGTCGCCTATTGGGAAATGAACGTCCTCTTCAAGAACCCCACATTTATAAATGTTAACAAATTTTATACTCGGTTCTTGGATGATGTGTTCATCCTTATTCAAGGCGACCACCATACAGCTACTAAGTTGGTTGAAGAGATGAATGAGTCCTGTACTTTCTTAAAATTCACTCACAATTTTTCTACTAGCGAAATAGATTATTTAGATGTCAAACTTAGAAAGGACCCTTCTAACAGTGGCATCTTTTCCAGTATCTATAGGAAGCATACCTATTGTAATGCCTTCCTACATTTCACCAGCAGTCACCCATGGAAACAAAAGAGATCGATTGTTAAAGGGCAACTGGTCAGGGCCACTCGCATGTGTAACACTTCTATGGCCTTCGAGGAGGAGTGTTTTACCCTCAAGAATATGTTTTTAAATAGGGGTTACCCGGGTGAATTGATTGACAGTTTGATTGACGAAGTGTCAACAAAAAGGGCTTCAGGATTTTACAAACCCCTTCTTGAGGGATTCAACTTGAACACCTCACAGACCCTTGACCTTTTTGACCCACTCTTGGATGTTTCATTAAATAGTGCCCACCCTTGTAATACTGACGAGCCCTTACAATACTTTAATGATAAAGTGGCTAGGTTCACTTTCACATATGGAAATCACGCTAGTTCAGTGTGTTCCATCATTAGAAAAAATTGGCAGTTTATTTCAAATAATGCATACTTACTCGAAGCTTTGGGCACCTACCCTTTATTTGTATATAAAAGGGGCAAAAATCTTAAGGACCTATTACAAACTTGGGATACACAAAATATTACATCTAGACAAACGGGCACTTTCAGTTGTGGCACATGCAACCAATGTAGATTAATGAAGGCAGGGAACTCCTTTACCATCGGAGATGTAAAATACTTTATTAAATATAGGATCTCCTGTGAGACAAGGTCTGTAGTGTATATTGCTTTTTGCAATTGCTGCAGGGCATATTATGTTGGTAAAACTGACCGTAGACTACGTGACAGGGTTTACCAACATGATTATGCCATAAAAAAGCAGAAAGTCGACAATGCCCTTTCTAAACATGTTTTTGACAATCCTGGGCACAGCTTCTGCTTTATGGGTATTGACTTGATAAACTTAGGAATAAGAGGTGGCCCCCAAACTTTACTCCTTGAATTAAAAGAGTTGGAATGGCAACTGTTACTGAATGCCTTTGCTCCACCGGGCTTAAATGAAGCATGTAATATTTCGGTAATATTAAAACTTAAAAGTTATCTTAGACCCTGACAGTAAGGTCTTTTGTTGCTTGAAACATACATGTTCTTTATTCTTTGGGTGTAAGATTAATAATTTAATAATTTACTGACCTTGCCTTTGTCTAGATAATTTTAACAATTTTAAAAAATATTTTAAAAAATATTTTAAAAAATATTTTAAAAATTTTCTAAATAAATGTTTTTAGATATGATGGGCTAAACGATGCTATGTTAGTACTTGCTTTTTTTGGTTAGGTTTGGCTCAATTTATTGTGCTACTTAATATGTTTTTGATCATTTTTTCTGTTATTTACTTTTGTTGTAAATGTTACAACATAGCCATATGGTTTGGTTATACTTAGCAGATGGGGTCTTAGTTTTCACTTTGCCTTTGTTCATGTATAGCTTGGTTTTTAAAGTGTACAACGCCAGGTATTTTATTTTCAGGATTGGACCCTGGCGGTTCCTTTAATTGAATTCAACAACAAGCCTCACTTGTAAAGGATATGATGTCATTAGGTGCTGTGCTGAATTGTTATAAAGCACTAATTTGCCTTATTTTAAATTGTCTGAGGAAGCTACTAGTTCTTAACAGTGGCGAAAACGTTTTGAATAAAGTACGTTTACTTTATTTTGGTGCTCTGTGCTTCATTCCTTCTTTTGCGTTTACCAGTTTGTTCATTTCCGTCTGTATCACTTAAACATGGTCATCTGTCTTTTCCTGTTTGCACGTTACTAAACTTTGCTTAAACATGAGTTGTGTGAGTTTGCGCAATGCTAAGTGACACGGCATGTTTTTGAAAGTTACAATATGATTTACAATGGCAGGAATGCAGCATATTTAAAAGGCAATAGGTGGGAATTTCACACTATTCCTTGGAGCCTCACCGTGAGAGTGGATATGGCTGTTGTCATGGGGAAGATGGGCGCTTTAGGGCACAATGGTGGGGTGTGCAGGAGTCTATGGTTTTCATTGGACTCCTGGTAGAGTGTTATGGATGCTGCAGGGCAACTATCAGGGATTAGAATGTAAGTCTGAGGCCTGGGATAGTTTGGTCTGGGACCAGGCCACTGCAACTGGTATCCCCTGCACTGGTGAGCAGTGTTATTCCCATTATCATGACCAGTATCAAAGGAAGAGAGGAACCTTGGATACTTGGATCCAAGAGGTACAGAATGGGAACACCCCTCAGATATGTAAATATGTTTCTAGTAATTTATAAGTATGCAAGCTGAATCTGTGCAAAACTTGTATACATAATGGTTTCCTTCTCTTACAACAGCTGCAGAAGAGAAGGCATGCAACATCCAGTCCCATGCAAGGTGTTTCCCCAGGATGAGGCAAGTGCGTGGTATGTAAGAAAATTAATAAAGTAATAAATTAATGCATAACTTCATAATAAAATAAAGTAAATACAGATATTGCAGTCTTGACAGTCATGTATGAAATACCTGGGACATCATAGACTTTCATTAATGTGTCAGTGCATATCTGAACTGGTAAAGCAAGTTAAAACAAGTAAGCATGCAGTACAGTGTAGCATAGCTTCCAACCATTAACAACCCAGGTTAAGAGTCAATGTTGTGGTCTGCTCATTGTCTGAAATATGCTGTAGATTGCAGTTAATAGATGAATAGGGTAAACATGTAAGTTAACAGAAGTCATAGACAGCTGTGTGTGTAAATGCAAGATTTAAAACAACATGAGTCAATAAAGTGTAAAAGGAGATGCTGCTCTGATAATTTTTTTTAAATAAAATGTTCAGTATTACTGCAGTCACTGCTTGTGGGTTATAATCCCACACCAGCCAGCTGAGAAATTTTGCAGTATTCAATACTGTTTTAACATTTCATCAATAAATGTTGTGGTATAACCAAATTGAGAGTCAATGTTGTGCTCTGCTCATTGTCTGAAATATGCTATAGATTGAAGTCAATAAATGAATAGGGTAAACATGTAAGTTAACAGAAGTCCTAAACATCAATCCATGTGTGTAAATGCAAGACTGGTCTGTTTGGTATATGATCTTGTTTTACTGGCTAGTCTCAGCCATATTGTTGGGCATCAATGTCAGAAAAAAATGACAGTCCTCTGATTAGCAGATATATGACATCACTCAAAATGCAATTTAATGGCAAATCTGTTATCAGAACACCTTGCTACTATTGTAAGAGCACACTATGTAAGAATGTTCCCTGTTGTTGTGCCTTTGTACCAGCAGTATGTATGGCTTCCCATAATGTCTCATGCTAAGAGGTTGAGAGGTATGTACATGGAGCATCATATAAACAATATAAACAACATTGAATGATTGCTGGATGCAATATGATCTGTACTATAGTGTGTGTGTGTGTGTGTGTGTGTGTGTGTGTGTGTGTGTGTGTGTGTGTGTGTGTGTGTGTGTGTGTGCGGGTGCACACATGTAAGGAACAGGGTAGTATTTCAAATAATAAATGGCATAGCAGTCAGTGGTCTCATAAGTGAAATCTAACATATCTAGAAGTATGTAGTTGTAGTATGTTTAGTTATATTATCTGTGAAGTTGCCAATGTTCTTTTTTCTCTCATCACACCCCTTCTTTTCCTTTATTTATTTAATCAATATGTTTACTATTATCATTTGACATTATCATATTATTTATTATTACCTCTTATGTTGGCCTTATGTATAATTTAATATTGCTTTGCTGTTAGAAAAAAGTTAATTTACATTATTTACTGTTATGTTCCTTATTATATTATTTTCAATTTGTTTCCATTACTCATTATTATTTTCTCTTATGACATTAATTACATTTGTTTGGGTTATGTTTATTTTTCATTTATGTTTATGTTTTATGTACCAGAGATCGACAAGGTAGCCCACTTCCTAATGATCCACCTACCTTGGCTCCCCCAGCAGAGGCACCAGGGCCTAGCACATCTTTGCCACAGCCTGGTGGCACCCCCTCTGCTGCCACTCCACTACCTGCTCCATTGGGTAGTTTCACCCTACAGGCTGGGGGTGTGCCCCAGTGGGAGTGGAGGTGGAGGGGATGCGTTTGTCACCTGAGATCAACTGTCAGGCATGGTGCCTAGGGTTGTGTACCAAACTGCTGGTGCACACCTATGCTGGATAGAGAGCATGCTGTCCATCCTAGTTGGGCAGTCTGTCCCCAGGTGCCGGTGTCAACTACTGTCTCCACAGCAGCAGTGAAGGTGCAGTGCTGACAGTCCCATGGATGAGGACTTGAGTCACACTGCTATTTTGTAGGATGCCCATGGGAATGGGATCCCCCAACACCCTCCCCAACCAAGGTGTTCAACCCCCTCCTGTGTCCCACACCAACACTGTCTGCTGTCTTGTCTTTCTGCATATGCTTCCTCACCTTCCTAACTTACCTTCCCCACACATACGTATATCTCTTCCTCAACATTCCACTCTCTCCTTAAAAAAAAAAAAAAAAAGAAAGGGGCACCTGGCCCAAAAAATATCATCCCATATATAGCTCTCCATGTCACACAAATGTCCACTGGACACACTAAATTTGGTCCAATTGGCTTGACAACACACTTATGTTGTCATCAGCCCTCTCTCTGTCAGTGACAGTCCAAATTCAGCTAAAAATCTTTGCAAGTGCACAGTTGTTGCTGTTGAAGAAATGGATAGCTACGGTTCTTTCCTACACACTTCCTGCACATACCTACCTGCCTTTCATTATGTTTTCCCCCCTGCTTGCACCCTATTTCACCACTGTCCTATTTCCTCAATTTTCTTTTCATTAAAAAATTATTGCGTAATGCTGCTCTACATCGCTAAGCTATGCTAAATAGCGGTGTATTACTACATGTATTTGAAAGCATACTAATCACATTTAAAAAGTACACCTATGTCCTATTTTGAACCCAGTATCATTTCACTTGAACAAGAGTGCATCAACCTGCCACACCACAAAGCCAGTCAATTAGTACTGGTGTTTTAAGCAAAACATAGTAATTGTCATTTTCTCATCATTAAGCATGTTTACTTGATGCTGCACATTGAGACACATCGCACAGTAAATCTGCTAAAAGATTAATGGAAAATAGGAACTTAACTGGGACTCTGGTAGAGAAATACATTACTACAAAGTCATACACATACTAATAGATGTAACTGAGGTATGTAACAGCAGTTCCATGTGCAATTATATCAACAACATGCAAAAATGCATCTCCTATAATAGTGACTCCGTAGCTTAATTTGTTAAATGCTTTATAAACATTAATTTTTGGTCCACATGCTCCTAGGTTCAAATACAGCTGCGTCTAGCATTGGAAATACATGTATGCATACATCACCATTATAAATTGCAATATGTATGACTGTCTCATCACCTATTTATCCACACAAAGCAGTATGATGGAATGTCTGCTTCTAATTAGTGGAAGTCAAAGGCATGGCAGATAGGACCACATTTCAACTATTCCCATTACAACCTAGAAATTGCATAGAATATCAGGTTATGCATTAGCATGAATTCCCACAGGATTTTGAAGTATGTAATTCAAATGTGGCCCAGTAATATCAGACTGCAGTCCACAATGATTTGTTAGCAATATTACAGCAACCACAGCTGTGCAAGTAACATACATATATGGAGGTCCTGCTAGAACCAAGAGTTGCCAGCACGCATGTTCTAGATGACTACCATGACATAATACATAACTTGGCAGTTTTCCAACTGGTTGACATAATGGTTGATGTATCCCCTACCTTGTTCTAGGACACACCAAGCATGTTTTCTTTTACTCTTTTAATGATACATTGAGCTAACATACTTACCTTAAACACATACCTTAATTTCCAATAGGATGGGTTCCTGCAATCAAGCTCTGGCTGTACACCAAGGCTACCACAGGTTCTACAGTTACTCTTAAGTGTTGTTGTCCTGTACAGTCTTCAGCCTCTCTGTCTATGCCTTTTGCCTGCAGAAGAAGCAGCAGCTTCAGCCTGTAGCACATATATATGCATGTAAAAAGTAGCTGCTATAAACATTCTCTCTGTGCTGATGTTGTATCTGTACCCCAGTAATTTTCACCCCAATATATGAGAAAGGGGATGGAATCTACATTGAGGCATTATATCTTGTTGAGTACCTGTATGGGATTGGCTGATTATACTGCAAATCAGCTGTATATGCTGCATGTTGAATTTCTGAACCACAGATTGGTCTAGAGGCAATCACCTGCTAATGAGAACCATCTTAAAAAAGCAAACTTCTAGCTAGGGAAATTAGTGTGTGAGAGAGTTATTTCATATTGTTACCTCATTGACACATTAAAAACAACAAAAAGCAGGCACTGTCGAGAACCAGAAGCCACAAGAGTGATATAACAAACAATTTATTAGGAAAAACAATAAAACTTTAAGTAATAAAAATACATTAACTTTATCACATTTTTTTCATCCTAAAACAACCCAGACTTCACCAGATGTAAAAAAACAATCACATATTGACACCTAATCAACTTAAATACCCTATTACAGACTGACCACCAATCACAATTTTAAAACAATTTGTACTCTACAACCCACGATAAAATAAACCGTAAAAATGCACATTTAAAAAATACATTTGAAGAATAAATTTTAAAAAATCACATAAATACACATTGTTAAATGTCATAATACAAATTCCTACATTTAAACTTTAATGATGTTCATAAATAGTTCTTAAAAGTATTAATGAATATAATAATCAAATAAGATGACTTTAAACTATGTAAAGTTACATTAAATGACCATGTCCAACTAAAAATAAATATAATAAAAATCCCATAACAACACCTGTTGTACTCTAAGCTCCAAAACATAAAGAATGACAAACATTTTGTTCAGGAGATATCTCATCGTATAGCAAAAAGCTGTTTTCTCCTTTTACTTGTACCCCCTAGGGAATCACACTTTAGTTGCCCTAAGTTTAAGGACAGGGGCCAGGGAAATGTTATGATTAAGACCAGGTAGTCTATTTGCCTCTAATGTAAGTTGCCAAACTGTTTATCTAAATTCTACCCTGGTCTCCCATGGTCCCCCCATGATCTCTAACAATTTCCTCAAGAACAAAAAACATGAAACTAGACCCACTACACCTAACCCAGTGTCTATACAAAGCATTATTTTCATCTTTTCTCTTTATATCATACAAATATTAAAAAAAAAATATTTTTCTTAATTTACGTTCTGTCTTTCTAACATAAAAGGAACTAAATTTTTTACAGGTAACCAAATAAATAATCCCTTCACTATTACAATTATAATAATGATTCACTATTATTTTTATCCCTACTAGCATAGTAAACAGAATCACATTTAAAAATATATGGACATTGAGTGCAAGCCCCACATTTATATGTCCCTACCCTTAACCTACGTTCCATAGTGTGACCAATAGTGTGGGACACCCTGTTCCTATTACTGTCTAATAAGTCTTTATATAGACTGCATTCGCACACATTCCTCACACCTAATGGCTTCCACTTGTTCCCCTGTGCACCGTAATTGCATCACTTCCTGGTTTCCGGGAATAGTACCCATAGAAATGAGCACTTTCAAAGTCACACTTTGTTGAGTTAAAAGGTCCACTAACTGGATGAGTTGTCCCATCATTTTCTGAAACTCACCCACTCCAAACTCTCTCATTGTTTTCCTGATTGGGAAACTACTCTGGCAATTGGTTTCTTCCATCCAGAACTAGTAATGCAAAAAACAGAAGAAATACAGAACCCAACAGCATCAGAAGCTGCTGTAACATATAAACAACAAAAAGCAGACACTGCTGAGAACCAGAAACCACAGGAATGATACAACAAACATTTTTATTAGGCAAAACAGTAAAACTTTGTCATAAAAATGCATTAACTTTATCACCGCATTTTTTTGCCTTAAAACAACCCACACTTCATCAGATGCAAAAAAAAATCACATACTGACACCCAATCAACATAAATACCCTACTACAGATTGAGCCACCAAACACAACTGAAAAACAGTTTGTAACCTATCAACCCCCCACAATAAAATGAACCATAAAAAATGTACATTTAGAAATACATTTGAAGACTACATTTAAGAAATCACATAAATACACATTGTTATAAGTCATAATATAACCTCCTACATTTAGACTTTAGTAATGCTGTTTATAAATAGTTCCTAAAAGTATTAATGAATATAATAATCAAGATTACTATTTGGATGTGTGGATAAAGAAAGATGTTTTTAAAACAATTTACCTTTAAGGCATATTCGCACAGCCGCCTATGTGTACCCAGGTCTGAATGACCATGCGTCTATCAGTTGTATCTTAAAGAATTTGTCTTTAAAAAGATAATATGGCTAGGTTGAACATATGTTTTTATCATTTTTATCGTTTTTATCGTTTTAAGCTTACAGGTTTAATGAGAAGTTAATTGGATTGACGATTATTTAAGATTATAATAATCTTTTTTGTGTTGGTTTTTAATTATGGTGCAGTAGGATTTTAGTTTATTATACTTGCACCTTTTAGGATGAAAGTTCTCTGTTTGCTGGTGCTAGTAATAGGAACACACCCCCTTATGGGTCTATGTGATTTGTTAGTTTGAACACACTTAATTAGCATAATTGATTGTATAAAAATGTGGTTGTTATTCAGAGATGTAAAACTTTTTTGTCTGAGGAAGGAGCGCCATTGAGTTCTCTGAAAGCATGTGCTTACTTCATTAAATTTACATTTTTTATTGTCAGCCTTGGACTTGTACTTTCTACAGCTCATTCATTTGGTTTACCTGGTTTGTCATTTGTTTAGTGCTTTTTGGTTTACCTTTAAGGTTTATCATAAGGGGGCGTTCTCCAATTCCTATTTGCATTTTAAAAGTGCCTGTTCCTTCAAACAAAAGAGAAGTTTGGCCAAAGGACAATTTATTTGAGTCTCCAGAATGACCATGAAAGAGGATGAGTTTGCATCAGAGTGTGGTAGGCTGAAAAGGATGTTTTTGAGTAGAAAATATACTTCGGTGTTATTGGAGGAAGTGGGCTAGGAACAGTGGCGGCTGGTGACTTCAAATCAAAAGGACGCTGCAGGAGACAGGCGAATGGGTAGGGTCAATAGGAAGGGGTGTGGCCAACTAGAAAGGGGAGGAGCTAGGCTCAAAACCACAAAAACTGTAACTTTAATTAAATAGCTGCCCTGGGTGCCAAACCGTCATTATGAGAGTCCAATCAAGACAAAATGAAGTGTAGAAGAAAAAAAATATTTCCATGCATTGGCTGCATGACAGCTTACTTAATATCTAGATGGAAACAAAAAGGTTGTGAGGCATGAAAAAATAAATTACTTTTTAAATACATTACTGGAATGCCAGTCAAAATCAAGTATAAGAAAAACAAGCAGAACTCAACTCAAACCACTGCTCCTTGCACTGCAGTTCTAATTATAATTTATATTCAGCTTTATTAAAGTATCAAGTAACATGCTGAAAGTAGCAATCTCTGTGATATCCCCACTTGTAAAAAGGTTTCTTATCCAAAAAAGACCTGCTGCCTGACAACTATCTACTTGTTTCATGGGGAAAACACGATCAAAGTAAAAAATGAAAAGCAAACAAGAAACAAGCTAAAGATACATTGCTTAAAGGATTACTGTACAGGTAATGGGCCACACATGATAGATTGGCATTCTGTTTGGTTTACAGGTAAAGCCTGCAAAGATGACTGCAAGTCTCTAACAAATGTAATGAGCTTCTTAAAACAATGTAATCCTGTCCTTTATTACAAATACTGCCATATGCATTTCAATACCCAAGGCTTAAACATTATCTAGTTATGTAAGTATTCTCTGTATGGCAACAACAGAAAGGCTTTCAATTTTGGCAATTCTTTAACAGTATGCTTATTAAAGCTTACTTGCATCTTACAATCTCAGACAAACTTACCTGATGGTCATTAAAGCATTGCTACTTAAACACAGAGTAACAGGCACTTTCTGAGTAATAATAAGTATAAATCAACAGTATAAAATATGACAGAAACCAGAACATTCTGCAAATTCAAGGACAGAATAAAAGTAGCACTTGTGTCTACCTTGGATGGGGGGATACTCTGCACATTTACACTGCATAACTGCTCCTTGCCTTGGTTGGACACATCCAGAGTCACTACATGGGGGAATGGGGTGCAACAAGCATGTCACAATTTGAAATGTCTCTGGCTGACTGTGATGGCCCTGACACATTTGTCATACCTCTCAACCTCAAAACAAGAAATATGGACAGAGCCATACATAGAAGTGGGACATAGGCCCAAAAATAAGGACAATTTTTAAATATTGCTCTTATAAACTTAGAAAGATAATAGAATAGTAGGTCTTGCATTAGTATGAATTTTCTGAAAGCTAAGAAATCTGAAACTCAAATGTCTGTCATTATTTTCTAACTTCAGTCTTTAATGTTTTGCCACTAATTTGCCAAAAAACAAAATTTTATGAAAAATTGACCAAACGTGATGCAAAAATATAAAATAGCCACACAATACAGCTGGGAACCTGTCAAAGAAGGAACACATTTTAATATTAGTACTGCTAA
Organism: Protopterus annectens; assembly: GCF_019279795.1. Classification (NCBI taxonomy): domain Eukaryota; kingdom Metazoa; phylum Chordata; order Ceratodontiformes; family Protopteridae; genus Protopterus; species Protopterus annectens. The sequence continues at coordinate 1,849,224,667 of NC_056728.1, forward strand.
CTTGAGCAGCTGACAAATTAAAAGACTCTACGTGCATTTCTGAAATAAAAGTAATCTATAACTCTGATTATTACAGTTATTTCTTAATTGTAAGCCCTCCATGTTTTCTTCCAAAATTACCATTTTACAGCGGGATTATTAGGGGAAGAGCAACATTTTGGGTCAAAATCGGGGACAGTTGAAAGGTTTGGATATGCCTAATTCTATAAAGCAATTTATTTGCATGTACCTCTCAACCTGTTAATGCAGGAAATCTGGACAAGGCCAAATATACTGGGGGAACATATAAACAGTACTATAAATTGTATAAACTGAGACAATTGATATAATAACAGGTCTTGCTTTAGCATGCATTTTTCTGAAGGTTATGAAGTCTGAAACTCAGTGTCTGTCATTATTTAGTGACTTAATTCCTAAATTATTTGCCAGAAAACTACACATTTTATGAGGAACAAACCAAAAATAAGAAGCAAAAATCTATTCATTCTGTGAAAATCTGGACATTTGAGATGTATAGTTCAGCCGGGGCTGTCTTTGTGCTTGCCGCCCTTCCCCTTCATAAAATCATGGTCGAATGGAGCCTCCCCCCTACAGCCATTCCAATGAACCATTACTTGGCTATTTCACCCCATTTACCATAAACACTAATGTGTATACTGCTTTACTTCTACGATGATTTGGACATCATTTGAAAGTTTTATTTTGCATTTTACAGCACAAACACTAAGACATATGCTAAATAAAGGAATGCAATCTCACAATGAAACAGACTTAGCATTAAAACTTCTCTGCCCTTGAAACTCACATTCATTGAAACAGCATTGAAACCCACATTCAAAGAAAATACATTTTGCTAGTGGCAGATAAAGATTAACTTTGGGCTGTTTTCAAATCATAGGCCCCTTGCACATGAAACATACACATGGTCTTTGATACACCTTCCTGACTGTATTAAATTATATTCCTTGTACAACATAGTACAGTTGTTAGAGGGCATTTTAAGTTTGTTTTGAACATTTTTCCAGTAAACAATGAAACAAAATGCATGCACTAATAATGACAAAATTTCCCATTTCAGAACATTTTTCCACTAAACAATGAAACAAAATGCATGCACCAATAATGACAAAACTGCCCAAGTCACAACATTTCTATCATAAAAGTCTACTCAAAGTTCTACAATCCGCCAGTATCAGTAAATATGCACACTCTCTGAATAAGTAAAAGTCATCTTAATAATTACACATTAAAGAAATCTGTAACTAATGAAGAGGTTGCTGCTAGCAACATTTCATTGTTTCATCTACAAATAAAGTGCCTGTTGCCCTTGAGGAATAAATTGCCTAAGTTGCACTAAAAAAACAATAAGCTAGTAATATTGCAATAGGGAATGGATGGCAAACTGATAACAGGTTCATAGTTACTTGGCATCTTCACCAAAAAGGACTACAGCATCCACCCCCTTTACAATACAGTACAGTATCAGCAATGCATCTACCTACTGTGGGAGTAGAACCCACAGCCTTCTGCAGCAAAAACAGGTACATCACCTGTTGTGCTACTAACAACACAGGCAGACTTTGCATAAGCAGCACTAAACTTTTGTTCCCCTGCAGCTCTCAGCATTTTGTAAATTCTGCTTGACACTCAGCTGCATCTCTGAACTTTGCAGCACAAGAAATCTGGAAAAATCCAAAATTTGGGGGGGGGGCAAAGACCAAAAAACAGGGACACATTTTAAACATTGCTTGTATAATGTTGGAAAGTTGTTAGAATAAAATGCTGTGTTGCCACCATACATTTTACTGCCAAGTATTGAACCCAGGACCCGGTGCACTACAGTCAGAGCAACATACCACTATGCCAAATCATCGGTTGTATGAAAGAATGGAAGACTGAAACTTAAATGGCTACCATTTAGTGAATTCAGTTCTCACCATAGCCGTCAACATCTTAGCACAAAACACCTGAACAAAGCCAATAATGGGGGAATATAGCCCCCAAACATATTCTGTGAGTTCAGTTATCACCATAGCTCACAACCTTGGCACAAAAAACCTGGACTAAGCCAATAATGGGGGAATACAGTCCAAAAAATAGGGACAAATATCTATTGAGGACACCAGAGCAATCACACACAAACACAGGGAAGACATGTAGACTCCGGAGCCAAGAATCAAACTAGACAACTGGCAGGCAACAATGCTACCACTGCACCACTGCACTGCTGGCTGTGTTAATTAACAAAAATGCAGAAACCACAGATTTTTATGAGGAACAGAACAGAACAAATATGAGGCAAAAATCTGCAAACAGTTTAAGAAAGGTGGTGGGTAGGGAATTCAGGCTCTTTCCAGTTGGGGTCAAGGTACAGGGTTCAAGCCTTATTCTCTACCCACCACCATGTAGCAACTGGGGTATTTTATACATGCACACACCCTGCAGATCCTCCATAGCAGCCTGATCATCTGTCTGTTTTCTATAACAGCCCACGCAGGCTGTTCTGGGTTTCAACGTGAGTAGGCTGGAGCCTCCAGCCTCCGATGTTCTTCCAGTCTGTGCGGTCATCACCACACAGACTTCTGGGCTGGGAGGGAGGATTTCCCTTCCTTCCCTATTCAGGAACTAAGCACGCATGCATGGAGTTTCGTTTTTTATGTTTTATTTTCTACAGTGGGGGGGACACAATTATTTTATTCTTTTTACAGGTAGGGGGCCTGCAGTCCTGCAGTCCTATAGCACAAGCCGCCCCTGGCCAGGAAGTTTTGGAAGGGAGGAATAGTAGATTTACACTAATTTTATGGAAGGAGGTTTCATGTCAGGAACATGATTTAGATGTAGTAAATACTGGCATGGACACTAGACCTAAACAGGAAAAATACTACAATGGTGCCTTTGTTATGAACTTTAGTAGTAATGCATTTAATATTAAGGGAGTTATTCACAGGAATTGGAATAGGTTTGCAATTTTTTTCTGATATGGATACCTTATTTAGGAACCCTTTGAAATTTGTGTTTAGGAAAGGTCAAAACATTAAGGACTTATTGGAAAGTAATAGGAACAGGGTGTCCCACACTATTGGTCACACTACAGAATGTAGGTTAAGGGTAGGGACATGTAAGTGTGGAGCTTGCACTCACTGTCTGTATACTTTTAACTGTAATTCTGTTTATATTGCCAGTAGGGATAAAATAATAATAGCAAATCATTATTATAATTGTGATAGTAAAGGGGTTATTTATTTGGTTACCTGTAAAAATGTGGTGCCTTTTATGTGGAAAGATGGAGCATAAATTAAGAAAAAGAATTTATGAGCATTTGTATGATATAAAGAGAAAGGTTAACAAGAATGCTTTGTATAGGCACCAGGTTAGCTGCAGTGGTATAGTTTCATGTTTCTTGTTCTTGAGGAAATTGTTAGGGATCCTGAGTGACATGGTAGACCAGGAAGAATTTAGAGAAACAGTTTGGCAACTTACTTTGGAGGCAAATAGATCACCTGGTCTTAATAATAACATTTCCCTGGCCCCTGTCCTTAAACTCAGGACAGCTAATTTCTGATTCCTTAGGGGGTACACGTAAAACGGGAAAACAGGTTTTTGTTATACGCTGAAAATTCTCCTGAAAAAAGTTTTGTCGTTCTTTATGTTTTGGAGCTTAGAGTACAACTGGTGTTGTTATGGGATTTTTATTATATTTAATTTTATTTGGACAGGGTCACTGAATGTAACTTCACATAGTTTTAAGTAATCTTATTTGATTATTATATTCACTAATACTTTTAGGAACTATTTATGAACAAGATTATTAAAGTTTAAATGCAGGAGGTTGTATTATGACTTTTAATAATGTGTATTTATGTGATTTTTTAAATGTATTTTATGTTTTATTTAACATTTGTTGACCGGGAAAGTCTGACTAGATTCCACAGATCCTGTTTTCAGCAGAGGCCCAGGGAGAAATGCTCCAGAAGCATGTCTTTAGAATGTGGGAGGAAACTGGAGTACCTGGAAGAATCCCACGCAAATCCAGGGAGAACATACAAACACCGCACAGAAGGCACCCCAGACAAGAATCGAACTGGTGAACTTCTTGCTGGGAGGTAACAGCGTTAACCACTGCACCACTGCACCACCCAATGTATTCTTCAAATATATTTTTTAAATGTGCATTTTTTATGGTATATTTTATTGTGGGGGTTGGTAGGGTACAAACTTTTTTTCAATTGTGATTGGTGGTCAGTCTGTAATAGGATATTTATGTTGATTAGGTGTCAGTATGTGATTGTTTTTTTTGCATCTGATGAAGTCAGGGTTGTTTTAGGTTGATAAAGTTAATGTATGTTTATGATTTAAAGTTTTATTGTTTTGCCTTATAAAAGTGTTTGTTGTATCACTGTTGTGGTTTCTGGTTCTCCACAGTGCCTGCTTTTTGTTTTTTATAAGTTACGGTAGCTCCTGCTGGTGTTGGGCACTGTATTTCTTCTGTTTTTTGGATTTGTTGACACATTACTTATATAGCAGTATCTTTCAACAGAAGTGGAGTGTGACATGGCTCCAAGCATACTTACAACTGCACTACAGATGAGATCAATGCCTGCAACTGTACTGCAGATGAGATCAGTGTCTACAACAGCACTACAGACAAGAATGTGATCAGCTTGAAAGGTTTCCATCCTGGCAAAAAATGTATCGCAGAAAGTTGGACATTCCTCAATGGCACTGTGGTTGCTTACATTGAATCGGGCACAAGAAATTTCTCCAGTCCAGTAAACAATGCTGGAGAGAAGAGGTTGACTGTTCAGGGATGTTATGGTTTCTGTTATACCTGCACTGACAGTGCCCTGGGGGACATGACTGTGTGCATAGATGGTGTGAAACATCCTGAACCAGAAAGTACTGATGCTTCAGGTCCATTTGCTGCTGCTGCTGCTGTTCCTGCTGTACTGCTTGTGACTGAAATGAAGAAATGGTAACTGGAAGCAGTGATGAAAATGGCCCTCATTTAATTGAAAAATTAAGTCCTTTTTAAAATAATGGCCAACTCAATTGACTGCATTTTCAGTTGTGCTCTGTATGTGTTTTGTGGTATATAACTTTTTGTACATTATATATGTAAATACTGAAAAGGGTTTAAGTTCTGTAAAAGTTTACAGTGACAATTTTACTAGAATATTTTTAAATATTTAGCAGACTACATTATTTGGACAATGCCTTATTTAGCATTGTATTGTTAGTTTTTGTGATAAAACTGACCTTGAAGGTTTTCTTGCACAAACTGAGTGGAATATAGAACACTAGTTTTTGCTGTTTGTTGCTGTTACTGGTGTAGTCGTATTGTTCTATCGGAAAATGGAATGACCTATTATACTGCATTCCTGTAATGAACAGGTCTTTTAACAGTACACAGTACTTTGACCTGTAAAACCAGAAAGGTCACAGATGGGGTATTTATCACAATTATGTCAGTGTATCCTGGAGGGACACACCCAGTACATCACGTTGATCATTTGGGTTCATTGGAGTGTAAGATGGTTGTGATTAATATGGCTGCATTTGTATGGAAGAGCACTGTGGCAATTGTAGGGCTGTTTTTTTTTTACACTAGAGCTTGTAAAAAGGTACCTGTGTTTAAAATTATAATTGCATTTCCCCTTATTGTGAGGGATGGAATTTGAAATTCTGAACCTTACTGTCAGTAATATAAATGTAGACTCAAATGTGAACTGTTATGTGCCAAGACTGAGACTGCAGTAACTTTGAGATCCCCCCACCCAACTCCACAAGGTACAGTGATGTCTAATTTTGTATGTAAGTAGATGGGGTGAGGGTGCTGCTACCCCTCACTGTGACGGATGGCTAAGGTACAACCTCTCTTACAAAAACGTAAAAGGTTTAACAGCAAGCTTCAAACATTTGCTGTACTTTGTTTCAGTCAGAATTCATAGTTTGGCATTTTGCACTTCTGATATGGAACCCATTATGAGACCATTTAATGTTTGTGTTTTTTTACATGTACTGTACTCCATCAGGTATGTAACCATTTTGTTTCCAACATGATGCATATGTTTGAATATACTTAGGGAAAATGGAGATTACATCAGTAAGCCTTTGTTAGAACTGTACTGATGACATGGCACTGATCTCCAGCCCTGTTACACGTACAGGGGATGCAGAGTACAGTAAGGGTATAATGCTGTGTGATAACTAGGTACACAGGTCTCCTGGCTACTTCCTTTGATAGCAGTTGTAATAGTATGCTGCTATTTTGTTGGCACTGTTGTTTATACATATTATATGGGGAGGGGGTTTCCTGCTATTGGGCACACTACAATGGACTCATGTGTTGGCTGTGTGATCATAGTGAATATCTGTCTTATTTGTATTTCAGGAAATATCATGCATGCATGTCAAAGGGCACCATTTATTGAGGCAGAAAATGACCTCATCATTGAGGCTTTGTGCCAACATTACCAGGTCCTGCTGTCCAGTGGAAGGCAAATAGTTCAGACCATGCAGCCCTGTGGGATGAACTGGTGCATGACATCAATGCTGTGAGTCACCAGAATTATACCTACTAGCAAGTGCAACACTGTGCCATGGATATGATAAATTCAGCAGGTGGGCCTGCAGCAGAGCAACCTCTCTCAGCCACAAAAGAATTCCTGGCAAACCTTGCAACACAGGACAGCTCCCAGGTATCCATCAGCCAATATGTTGTGGACCTGGGTGCCACCTGTTCCTCTCAAGAGGGGTGTCCAGGTATGCTTAGTTAGATTAGCATTGGAATACTGTTGCATTTAGCGTGTCAATGTGTATAGAGTTTTACATGGGTGTCAGGTGTTTTATGGGGGAGGGGGGTAGCTGCAGTTTTAAACTCATGTAGAGATTGTGACCCACATACCTGTTAACATAGCAGCTACTGTAAATGTAAGATATTTGGAAGTATTACCCCTGTTATACTGTAGCATGTGGTGCTGTTGCCATTACCTCTCCCTCAATTTTTTTCAGGACCATCAGGAATTGGAAGAGGCCATGCTCCTGCTGCTGGTAAGCACAAAACTGTTTTGTCAGAGATGTAGATATACTTCAATGTATTCACTAAAGTGTCATCACAGGCCTGCTGGCTGGACTGATGTACTGTTTGCATGATTGCCAAATGGACAGATATTTTCTGAATGTACACAGTTTAGAGTCATACAAAGCCAGCTCTCATGTTCGGGGGTGGAGACTATGAACTGTCAGCTCTACATGTGAGCCATGTTATGACTCACAGCTGTTCATCATACAGACACATAGGGCAAGTTCTGAGCTTGGCTGTGTTCATGCAGGCACTCACACACCACTGTCACACTGAGGGCACCTAAAGCCACATGCAACATTTCCATGGTCCATCTTGCCTGCTTCTCTTCCTGACTCACACACCCACACTTGCCAATCTATTGGATCAGCCTAGGCCTCCTGCACTCCCACACAACACCCTGTGCAAGTGATGATAACTGTGCCACATCCTTATCATCCTTCTCATGGCTACAGGGAAATAAAGCTATGTATCTGATGCACAGGGTGACTACCTACTGTAATATAAATTCATTTTATCCATTGTTAATGTTGCCATGCTACTTGTACTGGTCATTTACAGATATTGTACTTTGTTAAGAAGGACTTACCCAAACTAATGACTGGTGCCACAAGCAATGCCTAAAACTGAATGCCAAGAAATGCATCATTATCCTCTTTGGGTAAAATAGTAGCCACACTAATTATCACATTAATAACAACATACTAAGCACACAATCACTTGTGAGGGACCTGGGCACCCAGGTTGATAGCAACCTGTCTTTTAATCACCATGTCGTCTCCATTGTATGGAAGGCTTTCTACATGGCCCACCTCATAAGTAAGGGTATTTCATCTAGAAACAAGAAGGTCATAAAATCCCTGTACTTCTTTCTTATCAGACCCATTATCGAGTAAAATGCCCCCTATGGCATATACCTTGCCAAGCACATGCAGCAGCTGGAGAGACCACAGAGGTTCCTGACCAGGAAACTTCAGGGTCTCAAACACCTATCCTGTACAGATAGGCTAAAAGCCCTGTCCCTCTACTCAGTCTCGTAAAGTCTGCTCAGAGTGACTGCATCTGCCATACAAGGCCATCTCAGATCCAGCCTTGATGGAGTTGCTGCATATCTGTAAGTCAAACTCCACTCGTGCAACCTGCATGCAAGGCCTCAACCTGGTCTGTGACATTAATAAAACTTGTTGGCAGGATAGATTTGTGTCCCAAAGACTCACCCATCTGTGGAATAGACTCCCTATCCATGTCAAGCAGCATACCTCACTAGCCCTCTTTAAGAGGAACATGGACGACTGGATGGGAAACAGAAAATACACCCCTGGGATCCCACCTGTGTCCCTGATGGTCAGGGAAAACAGGTGCTGATTTTGTGAGAACATGGACAAAATTCTTGGCTAGGCTTATAAGGGACTCCGGGCCAATAGCCTACTATCATCCTATGAACCTATGTGTATAGCATAATATGTGCACATTATGAGAGATGCTGTTGTAAGGGCTGTGTAGTCACAAAATGAAATGTGTCTCATGGAAATGTTTATGTTTCACTTTTAGGATTGAGTAGTACACACCTATGGCTACACATCTACAATCAACCCATCAATGTCAGAGCACAGGACTGAATGTCAGCATAGGAGAAAAATGTCATCAGAAAGGTAATACAGTATGGGTTCATGGTTTTATAGATTCATATGTGTTTACTAGGCTAACAAACACAAGGGCTTCTTTAAGCCTAGCCATGCATTCCAAATTGTCCGATACCCTTGATAAATGTAATCAGGGTTTTGGGAGATGAAACATTTACAAGCAGGCCCTGAGAGATGAACCATTTACAGTTTCCCAAAACAGGGATGATTGTCCTGCTCCCCAATCAAATTGTATAACTTGCACTTGATTTGCGTTAGGACAGAATCAGTTATATGTCTGTGTCAGGCCCACCTGGAGAACATTTGTGTCAGTGTGGGATTCAATGACAGCTCCTAATTTGCAATCATCTGCAAATTTAGTCAGCCAGTCTGACAGTGGCCTTGACTTCGGACAAGTAAATACCTAAAAGGAGCCCTCTGAGGAATGACATGTGAGGGAGTCCACTTGTGACTGGCTTGTTTGTAAGGTGGACTCCCCAATGCTAACTTCCTGGGTCCTGTCTGTGAGCAATTTGGCTATCCACTGGCTGACAGACTAGTTTGTACCTAACATCATGTGTTTGTCAACAATGCCTGATGGGGGTATAGTGTCACATGCCTTGTCAGGCCATGGTAGGCAGTGTGAACCATTTGTCCTTCATCCGTTGCTTTGGTTACCTTCTCAAATAGGTCCAGCAGATTGGGTAGCATGATCTGTCCTTGATGAAACCAAACTGGGTTGGTCCAGTGTCTGAAGGTTTACTATATTTCCATTGATTATTTCCATGATAATTCTTTTCAAGGCTTTACATATCAGACTAGTGAGACTTCTACGTCTGTAGTCTCCAGGGTCTGCAGATGGCCCACCTTTGTGCAGAGGGATGACTGTTGCTGTTCTCCATTGATGAGGCATGAAGCCTGTTTGGTGGCTACAGTGAAACAGTAATTGCAGAGGCCTAGATAGCTCCATTGTGAGACGCACAGATGTCTCTCTCACCAAGCTGGATAAGGAGAAGGTTATGGTCAGCTGTCATACAGGTGCCATGATCCACCATATCACACATGCACTCACATGTCCCAAAATCAGGTACTGCTGTAACTCTGTCATAGTCCATGTCGGTGTGAATTACTTGAAACATACCTTTCTGGACTATTTTATGAAGACAGACATGACTAAAATTTTGGACTATGTGTCTCAGGCAGGCATGTCCTTAGCCTTAAGCAGCACTTTACCTTCACCTAGGATGATGCCTCAGTACAAACAGAAAATGGATGACCTCCAGACTTACCTTAGTTTCTGGTGTCATTCTAAGGGGATACAGTATCTGTCAGCCTGGGATGACATGATCGACAGACCTCGATACTTTGCCAAAGATAGTCTTCAACTGTCATCCCTGGGATTTCAGCTACTGGACAAGGTTCTTGCCACCCCCACAGTGCCCTTTTTAAGCTGACTCAAGAACAAAATGCCCAATGTAAAAACCCCATCTAAAAACAACCTCAAGGTTATGTAGGTAAACGCTAGGAGTCTCAACACGAAAATGCACTCACTGGAACCTGCCCTCACCTTGGAAGACACAGACATTTGTGCAGTCAAGGATGTGGATAGCACCCGAGCCATACTGGGTTACACCTTCTTCCACATGTTCAGACCTCTAACTGAAGGCATGAAAACTAAAGGAGGCAGTGTATCAATATTCATTAAAGATAAATACACATCCAGATTGGTTAAACAGTATGATTCCCTGGAAACACTTCAGATGCAATTAACTGTTTGTTGGGCACCTACTCAATTCATTGCCAACTACAGGATACCCTCCATGAATCAGGACACCCAATCTGCTTATTTGTATCTACTTGTTTCTATCAAGAAACCTCCGAAAAAAATAGTTTTGGGCAACTTTAACTACCCATCCATTGACTGGGTAAATTACTCGTGCTCAAACTCACTTGCCAAAAGGATCCTCAGCTTCATTAGCTGCAATGCCTTGGACCATCTGGTTAACACCCTCACAAGGAGAGGCAATATCTTGGAGCTGGTGCTTACCAATATGTGTGACCACTGTAGCACCCCCACAGTGAGGTCCTCTCTGGTGAGATCTGATCACTAATCGGTGCCATTGGAAGTAACTATCACACCTGACCCCCCCCCCCCTAGCAGCAACTAAACTAAAACAACTTCTCCAAAGCAGATTATAACCTCTTACAGGATGGTATAAAAAGCTTCACTGCACCTCCTCCCTCAGATGGAACTGGCAACTATGACGAGCTCTGCACCATTGCTTTATACAAACACCTGTATAACTGCATTGACTCTGCCATACCTGATAGGACCAAAACAAGCTCCTCAAGGAAGAGCAAACCTTCCTGGTGGACAACTGCCATTAACAGGCTTTACAATAATAAGAAATTGCTGTCAAAGAGTAAGATGTAGGGAGCCCTCTTAAAATGGAAACACTCCTTTCTCAGCTTAAACAAGCAAATAAGATGTATTGTGAAGCCCTCCAAAGCAAATTATGAGTCTAAATTAGCTTCCTTAACAAATGACAACCACAAGGCATTCTATAGTTAGATCAATAACCTAAAAGGAAAGGCTCAGAATTGTCCAAACTGGTAGGTAATGATGCCGCATAGATTGATCCTGTGGACATAGCTACCTCATCATCTGACAGGTTCTGTGAAAACTTTACTCACCTGTCTCCACCACACATAACCCATGACACCCCTACCATCTGTCCCCTATCTTGTATCTCTAAAGAGCAGGTCATAAATGACCTTTCTAAGGCCAAAAACACAGCATCTATGGGACCTGATAACATCCCAGACTGCATCCTAAATGGGCTCCAACATAAATTAGCAACACCATTGGGTACTCTTTTCAATCATAGTCTAAGCAATAGCTTCATACCAGCTGAATGGAAAACAGCCACCTTTGTTCCCTTGAACAAAGTTGATGTATCTACTGAACCTGGGAGCTATAGACCTATTAGCCTGACTAGCCTTATCTGCAAGACCATGGAGTGAATCATCATGGACCTTATCAAAAAATATATAGGTAATCTCCAAACACTTGATCCTACTCAGTTTGCATTTGGCAAAGCCAGATCATGCCTGTTAAACCTGATGGATGTCTTCAAGATGGTCACAAAGGCACTGGATAAGGAAAAATCTGTGAATACAGCCTACCTGGACTTTGCCAGGGCATCTGCACTATCCCCCACTCCGGCATCATTGACAAACTCACCCAACTAGGCATCAACCATTATATTGTTAGATGGGTCGCTAAATGGATCACTGTTAGAATTCATATTGTCAAAATAGGGGAATCCACCTCCAATAGCAGACCTGTAATCAGTTGTGTTCCACAGGGTTCAGTCCTGAGACCTGTATTGTTTTACAATCAATTTCTCTGAAGTACATGCAAAAAATAAAGGTCTGTGGGAGACAAAGTTTGTTGATGACTGCACACTGGGAGTGGTCATAGAATCTCCAAATTATGTCAACATCCTACAAGAGAGTCTTACACAAACAAATGATTGATTCCAAAGTCATGGCCTTAAACTCATTGCAAAAAAAAATGTATTATTCCATTTGGTAAAACAATGTTCTTGCTAACTACCACACTGATACCAACACCTTAAGTATCCACTCACTGGTGAGACACTTGGGCACACTGGTTGACAGCTACCTTACATTTGACCACCTTGTATCCACAGTGGTAAGAATGGCATTCTATCTTGCTTATGTTATAGATAAGGGCATTGTCTTCAGAAAAAAAGAAGTTATAACCTCCATGTACTCTTCTCTCATCAGGCCAATAACTGAGTACAGTGCCCCTTTTGGTATGTACCTTTCCAAGCACCTGTAGCAATTGGAGATACCACAAAAGTTCCTCACAAGGAAAATTCAAGGCCTTCTGCATCTGTCCTATGTGGATCATCTGAAATCACTGTCACTTTATTCTGTTTTATACAGACTACTCAGAGGTGATCTCTGCCTTACATGCAAAGCAATCTCTGACCCTGCTTTACTGGAAGTGCTGCATATCTGTAAGTCAAATGGCACACGTTACTCACTCTAAAGACCTTACCTGGTATGTGACATTAATAAAACCTGCTGGAGAGACAGATTTGTCTCACAGAGATTACAACACCTTTGGGGCAAACTCCCACTTCATGTCAAACAGAGCACCTTATTGGCCCTCTTCAAAAGCAGTCTGGACAATTGGATGGGTGACCGTAAATTCATCCCAGGGATTTCACCTGTGTCTCTCTTGGACAGGGGCAGTAGGTGCTGATTGTGGAAATAATGGTAAGAACTTGGAGAGGAATGTAAGAGCCCTAGGGCCAATAGCATAATAACGTCTTATACTCCTATGATCCCATAGACTGATGTAACATCCACACACATCAAGTTTGCTATAGTGACAGTAGCAACACTACCTATCTACATTTACAGAACACTGCATAGCACACACACACATGAAGTTGGCTGCAGTGAGAAGAGAATCCTTACCTATCTAAGTTTAGAGAATACAGAATGCACAATCTATCACACACACCACTGCTCAAGTCTGAGATTAACTTGTCTTTAGGTAATCTTATGGTAGATGACATCAGCAAGTCTTGTGGAGGACAAGGGTTTGGAGGCCTGCACCACCTGTAAGGCCCAAAACAGTACAAAACCTGTAGGGAGATGCATACACATACACACACACACACACACACACACACACACACACACACACACACACACACACAAACACACACACACTTCCACACAAAGTGAGTGGGAGTGAAATTAGAATGTCTACCTATCTAGTTTTACAGGCTACATAACATAGTACTTAATGGATGTGTCACAACTCAAGTCTGCCATTAACTTGGCTTTAAGTAATCTTATAGATAACATCAGCAGGCCTTGAGGAAGGCAAGAGTTTGGAGGTCTGCATCAAATGCAAGGGCCAAAAAGTGCAAGCCAATGATCACAGTACTTAATGCATACACCGCAGCTCACGTCTGCTTTGTAAATGACTACAGGTGAGCTAATCCTACGGGCCATAAACAAGCCCTGTATTGAACAGCTTGGGAGGCCTGCAGAGTCACTTGGCTTCTTACTGTCATCTGCAGCTAGTAGCCTAGCAGTCAGAAACTGTTTTGTAGCCTAGCTATGTGACAACAGTACTCATTTTGTAAGTGAGTGAGCACACAACATAATACATTACACAACTTGTGCAGTTGTTAATGTATGTGTGGTGAAATCCGGAAGACAAAGGAGGCTGTAGTGAATGTGGGTGTCGTTGGTGCCATAGATAGTAACATATGGCTTCACAAATGTATATATTCATATACTGTGCCATACATTTTCAAGGTTTCCACATGTTGTCTTAGGGAGATGTGGTATGACTCACCACTGTCCAGATGCAGCAATTACACTGGTTTGACTCATATTTGTGTGTGTTTCACACTAAATTGTGGTTTGCTGCCAAATCTATCATTTCCACATGACATGAGAGAAGGCTGCAAGAAATCTGAATTTCAGATGTCCCAGTAGTCCTCCAAATTCAACACATGTCATTTTATGCAGTTCTACATGTTTGTAAGAACATTATCTAATGTTAAGCCCTTGCTTTTGGTCTTTTGTCCAACATTATATATGTTGTTGTGCAGCTTTAGTCACCATGATCTGGGTATGTAGGACAATACAGACATACACACATATATATATATATATATATATATATATATATATATATATATATATATATATACATATATATATATATATATATATATATATATATATATATGTGTGTGTGTGTGTGCGTGTGTCTGTGTAAAAACTATATATATATATATATATATATATATATATATATATATATATATATATGGATCTACTTTTCTTTTTCAAAATTTCATTATTTTGAAAATGAACAGTAGAGACCCACTTATGTGAAAGTGCACTTAAACAAAAGAACAACGAACTGTTAAAAAAAAAAAAAAAAAAAAAAAAAAACACGTAAAAGACATTTTTGCTGCTCCCCCCACACTCCTGCTCCTTAAATATATTAACTCTGAGATCGCACTACAGTGTGGAAACAGGTATATTCCCTTTTCCCCACCTAGTGTACTTCAGTGGTGCAGTGTTTACTGTTTTGTATTTCTTTCTGGTTCGTTGAACCGGTATTCACGAAAGTGCACTTTCATTTGGGCCTCTACTTTTTTTTTTTTGAAATAATGAAATGTCAACAAAGAAAAGTAGACCCATATATATATATATATATATATATATATATATATATATATATATATATATACACATAGATGTTTTAGTATGTATGATATGTATGTGTATCTATATATAGGGAGAGGCAGAGATGTGTATATATATATATATATATATATATATATATATATATATATATATATATAGTGAGAGAGAGAGAGAGATGTATATAATGTTTTAAAATAAATTGTGCAAAGAGCAACAGATTTGTGCTCTGCTTAACTAAGTGTATGAGTAAGCACAGAGACATTTTTGGATTGCTTGTCATTGCTAAGCAGTGTGCAAATGGGAGGCACATTGCTTACATCACAGACTTACTGTTCCATAAACTACCTCCAGCCCAAACCTAGCTATGAGTGTTACATCGTGTGACATCTGAACCTGTTTCTGCACTGCTGCACTTCACGCAAATTGGCTAAGTAATTTTAAATAGGTCTTAGATATGCGGAGCAGTGCGCACATGTGTAATTAATATGTGAAAGAGGTAAATACTAGTATACCAAACACAGCACATACAGAGTCACAGTTTGTAAAACACTGCTTACTACTACTTCACATGCAAAATATCTGGATATCTCAGGATGAGATCACTGAACACCATCACACAACTTGGCAGTTGATGGAGTGGTATCCCTTGCAGTTAATGTAGATTCTACCCTGCTCACCAGGTGGTGCCTTGATGTGTACATGAGTGCAGTCTATGGCACCCAGTACTTCAGGGTAGTGTGCTACATGGTAGAAATGTTGCATATTGTTGGTCCTCAACTCAGGGGAAAGGGGAAAAGATATGTGCTCTCTGGCATGTTGGAGCCCAGTATCCAGGTATTGGTGGAGTATCCTGGATTCAGATGCCTGTGATACCCCCATCGTATCCCCAGTTGGTCTTTGAAAAGTACCTGCAGATAGCATCCTAAGGCTACACATACCTTAACTTTCACTGGGATGGGTTCCTCTCTGTTAGCTTTGGCTCTGAGTTGAGGGCAGCAGAGATCATTGAGTTCTTGTAATATGTCTCTGTCCACCCTGTAGCAGTCTACAATCTCCAACTCATGTAGCTCCTGAAAGGTTACCCTAGGCTGAACACTCTTCTCCTCCTCTGCCTAGGCCTATTGTTAGCTGCACCAGCAGCAGCATTGACTTCAGCATCTAAGACATACAGATGTAGAATAGCTGCAGCAGGCCCTAGCATTATCTGAGTTAAAATTTTCAAGTCTCTACTCCAATGGTTCACAGTAGTAATGAAAAATCAGAATGTAGGCTGTATGCATACTTTATACAGTTGTGGTGTAGGTCTACCATGTGGGATTTATGTGCAGCATTGTGCAGCATATCTTATACAAAACTATATATTATTAATTGAATATATCCAGTTTTCATTAATAGCTGGCTATGTCATGACTGTGACATGGGTGGTCTGGTCAAGTGAACACACTAAGCTACACCCAAACCATTGCAGCAAGTGACGTGCTGCACAAATATGTGCACTGAGCATGAAATATCCTAAAAGTAACATGGCACACCCCCCGATATCATCCACATCCTGGGGGAATATAAACACTATGTAGGAATCTACACAAAGTGGATATGTGGACATGGTTGCTCCATTTAGCAATTCAACAAATCCAGGGCATTTAGCCCTCATTTGAATAATGTTTATTCTGACAGCCTGGAAACTACATGGTTTATAGCCATGTAAGCTGGATAACAGCATGAATGCACCATTGTACAGATCCAGTGCAAGGTCTTACAGTACATTTGTCTGAAGTACATTATCAGTGTTATTTTACAATTTTTTTTTTTTAATTTTTTATTTTAAGCATGTTTGGACAATGCAGCGCATAGAGCAAACATGTTGAAATTATTTAAAAAAATATCAATTTCACATAGTCCCTACTGTTTCTGACATCCACATTGTATGTTTTATACATTTATGTATGTGATCATACCTTTTCAGGGGAATTATGTCCATATTTGTAGACTTTTATAGCCCCTTCTTTCAGATGCATTATGTCTTGTTGGATTGCTTCAACTGGCTAATTTACATGAAATTCAGCTACTGAAGCCAAAATTTGCATTCCACGGAAGTTTCTTTGTTTGCATGTGTTTGCATCCACTACATGTGGTTTACTGAATCGAAAATTGTTCATGCCAGTGTACACATCACAGTGTGATGCACACATGGTAAAACGGTTTGTATTAGCTTTACTGAATTTCTTTGACTAATTTTTTCTTCATTTTATTTCATCATACTGGGTGGTCCTACCTCACTTATTCATTGCTTATTTATTTGTATTTGTTCACTAGGATAAGCACTGGTTTGCATGCAAATTTTCAGACTCAGCTTAGGAATACTATCTGCTTATATGACTTGCTCAGAATAGTGTTACCACCTGTCCCACTTTGTGAGGGACAGTCCCTCTTTGGGCAGTTGTGCCCTGACAAAAAATATTAAAAATGGCAAATGTCCTGAGATTGTGGGACATAATTATGTCCCATATTTTATGTAATAGTTGCATAAAATAGTTATTTCTGTATCTAAAATACCTAAACGTTGCAAGAAACAGAATAAGCAACTAAACTGCTACAAGAATAAGCTATTATTTAGGCAAAAAACTAAAGTTCTATTATTTGTACTGACTGCGGGTATGTGTCGGCCTGTAAAATCTGATGTGTGTCCTGAAAATGTCCCACTTTGGCCATTTGAAAAGGTGGCAACCCAATCAGAATGAAATAGTAGACAAATGAAGGCTGTGGGAATTGAACCGTGGACTACAGAATGAAGTCATAAATAGTGCATAGCTTCAATATCCTGTTCTAGCTGCCATTTTTAAGTGCTGGAGCTGTTTGACCTTTTGCCATGCTTACTGCCATGTTGATGAAACTATATGCTTCACCAGCTTCTGTGATAAAAATTTGGCCCAAATATTTACCGTTTCTTTGACTTTTAACAACAAGCAATATAAGGCTGATCACTGTCAATCATCATATTTGCCCTGAGTTTGGAATCCACAACAAAGAATTATGGGCCAAAATAGGCTACAATACTTCACTACAGCCCATGTCTCTTCTCATATTTACTACTTACAATGGTATCAAGCTGTTTTACTGAGTGTACTGTTCGCAGAATCTATTCTAAATTTGTATATATATATATATATATATATATATATATATATATATATATATATATATATATATATACATTTATATATATATATATATATATATATATATATATATATACATATATACACACACATACATATATATATGTGTGTGTGCGCGTGTGTGTATGCGTGTGTGTATGCGTGCACTATGAAATTATACTCAAATCTTGGTAGTAGCCAAAAATTACACTCCAAAATCATGGGAATAATTCCTGCATTTCATCTCATTAAAATAGAATTTCATCTTTTGAGAACCATAAATCTGTTATCGGGTGAATGGTTTTCCTAGTAACAGCAGTCTTACTGTTTGTGGAATATCTGTTCTTTTTTAATTACTAATCCTCTCAACATCCTTTTCAATATATGACCACATTTGCAGGCCTTTGTATCAGCTGGATATAATTCTCTTAAAACAGTGGTTCTGTCCATTAGTTTTGTCCTTTCATCTGTATTTTAAGATACGTGTCTACTTTAAAGGTTACAAGTTACAATATCAACTACAGAATGACTTTGTAGGGGCAACCCACACACAACGGTTGGATGATACTTACCATTCACTAATGGAAAATGAGAACAAATTGAAGTTGACTAAAATGAACAAATTAAGGAGAGACCACGAAGATTTCTCCAGAGGGAACATTTTTGTGTGGGCGAAACCTAGACCAGAGTGTTCAGAAAGAGATAACAATAACACTAGACCCTCGACTTACTCACGCCATGTGGTTCAGACATTTTCCACAGTAGCGAGAAACTCTGAGAGATCAGAGAGGGCTACGTTGTCCGGAAACATTGCTCCACTACACCAGCAGACTACCTGTCCACGAGGGAGCTCGTCGATAGAAGATGATGTCACTGGAGACACCGAGACTGTTCATAGTATTGAAGCACCTCAACCAGCGGGTGCTTTGATGGGAGAATTGGCAGTGAATGGTGACAATATGGTGAAGGAAAATGTTGCAGAACACTGTTTGACTTTAGAAGAAGCTAATACTCAAGCAGTAATAAATTTGGATAATAAGACTGGTCGATGGGGAATCGAAGTGGATGATGACTCACGACTGGGGGCTCGTCCCAAGGAACCATTATCGGAACAACATTTTTTGAACAACTTACCAGTTCCAGTCAGAAAGAAGGGAGCATGGAAGCGCTCCTTGAGCGAGAGCAGAGACTCGCAGAACAAAAAGAGAGTTCTGGACTGACTACTTCTGGTAATAATATTGTACATAATATATCTTGTTACACTTTGAGTCCACATGAATTATATGTTCTAAACAAGGGACTATCATTTGTTCCGAGCAGAGAAAGTGTATATCACGAAGTGATTATGGACCTTATGATGTATTGCAGAACAGCTGCTTTACGTAATATGTTTGGTAGTAATAATACAAACAGGGAAGTGTTGAGACAACCGAGCAGTTTTGTTCCTACATTTACTGCATCAATGAATCTTTTCATCAAGGCATGTGAGAATGATTTATTGGAATATTTTCAAAGGGGCTTTACACAAAGATATTATAACTTAAACCCTGTACAAAAGCAAGCCTTATATGATTTAAGCAATAATCATAGGATAACAATAAAGATGGCAGACAAAGGGGGGGCTATTGTGGTAATGGATACCAGCTTTTACCACAATAAATTGAGCCTTTTATTATCTGATTTGGAGACCTATATCCCAATGAATCCACTTAATGTAAAGTTACTTGTTGATAAGGTGTATGCTTGTTTGAAACAACTATTACAGAATAAAGCCATCAGTGAGGAATTATATAATTTCCTCAAAATAGAAGGAGTAGTAACCCCCATTTTTAAGGGTCTACCTAAAGTTCATAAATCTCTGGAAGATCCGCCTATAAGGCCCATTGTTTCTGGGAGGAAATGGGTGACAGAAAATATTTCAATATGGCTTGAAACTACACTTCGGCCTGTGGTAGACAATACAGAAAATATTTTATCTGACACGGGGGGTTTTCTGAGAGCACTAGGTGAGGTACAGAAGGGACCCAATGATGACCCATACCTTATGGTGACCCTTGATGTAGAAAGCCTATTTACTGTTATCAACAAAGAATATGGCGTCACAGCTATTGGAGAACTTCTGAAGATACGAGATTTTGAGCAAAGTAAAATTAAATTGATAACAACCATGTTAAGTTTGGTATTGGACAACAATGTCTTTTTAGGTCCCGAACAACTATACAGGCAAGCACAGGGTGTAGCCATGGGCACACCCTGTGCTAACACCTATGCAAATATCGTGCTTTCTCATTGGGAGAACCAATTTATTTATAATCATCCTGTTTGGTGGTCTTACATCAGACTATACAAACGCTTTGTGGATGATGTTTTTATTTTGTGGAAGGGGGAGGTATCCTCTCTGGACAATTTCATAGATTATTTACATTCTACCACCCATTTTTTCAGGTTTACTAAGGAGGTATCTTATACCCATATAGACTTCCTGGATATTTCAATAGTGCAAACTAACCTTGGATTTACCACTGGCTTACATAGAAAGGAATGCTGGAAAAACACGCTCCTATCTTATGATAGTATGCATCCACGCTATACCTTTCCTAGTATAATACAAGGACAGGTAAGCAGGATCTCCAGGATTTGTACTGAGGAATCAAGTTTTGAAGGGGAAACCCACAGATTAAAAGGTTTTTTACAAGATAGGGGTTATCAGGGTGATATGGTCGATAAGACCATTTTGAACAGCAAAGCTAAGAGGGGACACAGATATAAACCATGGCTACATTCCCAAGTTTCATCAAGAAGGGAGTTTTTGAATGACAAAAAGGATGAGCGGAATCTTAAATTGATGTTCACATACAGTAGCAACATCAAGGACATCACCGATATTATAAAGAAAAATTGGAATATTTTAATCAGCGACGATAAGGTTAGGAATGTAGTAGGTCCCCACCCCATGTTTGGATGCAGAAAGAATAAAAATCTAAAGGACATTCTCTGTGGAGAACACACCATACAGGATAGAAAACATGTTCAACAAACTGGCAGTACATCATGTGGTTTGTGCAAGGCATGTCCCTATATTAATAGGAGTACAACCTTTGTGCATCACGTTACAGGTAGAAATTTTCAACTAAAAGCCAGGGCAACATGCAGGACTAAAGACATCGTTTATTTGGCTGAATGTAAGTCTTGCCCATGTTTCTACAACACCTATTAGCCATAAGAAATGGTGATATACATAATGCCTTGTGTAGGCATGTGTATGAGTTTCCAACACATAATTTTAGCTTTAGGGCTATAGTGAATGTCAAACTTAACAAAAGTGGGGGGGGGACATTAAACAACTCACTGAGCTTATAGAGTCAAGGTGGATTATAGAGCTCATGGCCCATAGGTGGCCTGGTCTTAATGATGTCATACCTATGAAACCCGCCCTGAAGAATAGGCGGGTTTTTTATTAGCTTTTGATTGGACCATACTTATTTTAAATTGTGCTCAATATTGTTTGTGTCTCTGTCTGATGAAGGGTAACACCCGAAAGCGCTAACATTTTGTATCCACTGTTCTTTGGATTTTACTTGGTTTTAATAAAGCATTTTAAAATACAGCAGCATCCATCCGGAAGGTTTTTTGTTTGAAAGTATTGGATTGTCTTCTTTTGGTTGGATCAAGTCAGCATCGAGCATTTTTGGGTATACTTTAAAGGTTATCTATCTACCTATATCTATATTTATATGCATATATATATATATATATATACATATATAGATAGACGCATAGATTAGATATAGATATAGCTACAGATATAGATATATGATTTGCTGATTTTGTAGATCATTATAACTAAGGTGATCTTACATCTCAGATGGACATATTACCAACATTTGGTTGATATCTCCTTTACCACTTCAGTATAAGTTAGTGCTGATAAAAATTATTGTTGTTCCTAGAATGAACTAGCCTAGATATACTACTCTTTTTGTAAACTTTTAAGTGAATGGGCAGCAATTCTTAAAATTATGTTTGCGCCTTATTTTGCCCTAGTTTTAGAAATATGTCACATTCATCTTCAATACAAGAAGGGTGATGAGGTTGTTCATATATGTATCATATTTGTTAGCAAGTAAGCTGAAGGCATTTGTGTTGTGAGACTGTAAGTATTCTGTGGTATGGAAGTTTCCTGAAATTCATTTTCTGCTTAATCGGTTTTCTAGCTCATTCTCCTGATATGGAGAAAGCCTCTGACCATAGTGAGTTGCCCTACCTGTTGTCCCATCTTGTCAAGGTAAAAGTTTTTATTGACTGTCCTGTAATATCCTTGCATGAAGGTTGCAAGGCCTCTCATTATTAAGTTAAAACTTTAGCCTGTACATCATGCTTAGGTGCACTTGTCAATCCTTACAGAGTCAAAATTTTAATCTTTATCCAACTCATTTCTCTATCGAACCTTGTTCATTGGAGGGAAGTCCATCTTTTATGCATTGGGTAAAGAAAGGTCTAGGGAGCTGCATCTTGTAGATCTTTCCAGATTTTAAATGAGTGTTTCAACTCATTAAGGTATAGTGCCACTTCCAGATGGTTCAGTAGGATCAGCCTACTAATGCCTTTAGGCATCTAATATTGCCTATTCAAATTTACATTAATTAATGCAAAACAATGCCAACATACAAACTACTAAGATATTTAATTTTTAAAGAAGACATGATGGGTGCACAACTGCACTGATACTTGACCACTCTGTCTAGAACAACTAAGGATATATCAAATGTTATATATCAAATGTTATTCATGTACTATATATGTACTCTGTCATCATTTACAGTTTTCATAGTTCTCTAAATATCTCATCAATCAAGCAACACAGACAAAACTGCTTAACCAAATGTAAAATTTCATACCTGGATGCAAAAAATATAGCTGACAGTATGTGCGTGGCTTGAGTGGTTACTAAGGTATTGAACATTGTTTACAAATCATTAATAAAATTAATATCTGCAGTGCTTATTCTGACTTACATGTAATTTAATGAATGTTATCATTAATAATGTAAAGATTACATTTTGCTGAACTGTTTATCATTTACATTTCCTCAGTATGGTTCTAGATATATAAGAACATTTGTTTGAATTGTTAAGATATAATTTAATGTTGTCAAAATGCTCAGGATGCAACCATTGGAAATCGCAGAACAAGCTTCCAGACTTCTAGAAAAGGGAATATGTTTAATTAGATCAGCAGGGCCTAATGACTTAACAGGCTCACTCCCTCATGATTGCTTATCACAGAAGAAAGGATTATGCTTTCCTAGTAGGTTTGTGGGATTTGGTTGTCTACGTGGGGAACATTGTGGGATTTGGCTGTCTACGTGGGGAACATTTGATAGGTAATTGCTAACAATCAAGAAACTTTCTTTTTTTATAAATACATACATATGCTGATCTGCTATATTACCTACCTTCTAAGATGCAATTATATCTATCAGAGGAGAAAAGGAATTTGTTTCGTGTTCCTCTGGTCTTGACATCTTTGTCCCCAGGTGATATATATATTCTCTACCAAAATAGTCTGTCTTTTTACATGACAAACATAATTCATAAAATATTTCCTACCTTCGCTCCTTCCTTTTAGCAATGCTCTTTCCTGCAGATTAGATCTAAAGGCAATCACATAGCTTTCCACTCAGGTACATGGGAAATCACAATATGTATCAGTGAAATTGCATACAATTCTAATTTTGAGAACATATGTAATCTTACTTTCATGTGCAGGCAGATTGATCTTTCGCATTGCACTAATCTCCAATGCTGTCCAGACACATGGAGGATTCATTAACAATTGTGCACACTTTGTGTTAAGCCTACATGATTTGAGCATATTAGAGCAATTAGCAGAAGTGCTCATTGAATATGCAAGCTGCTAACTCAGCCAACACATATATCAGCACCTATTTATGGCCAACACAAGTATTAGCAGTTACAAAGACATGAATGGAGACTCAAACACACAAATATAAACAAACGTTGTTGCCTGCAGGCAAACCTGGTGAGCAAGTACGCAAGAACAGCATAATACAGGGCAAGGGAAGCAGTAAGATGCAGAGGAAGCTAAACAGGGAAGTTGTATCCAGATAAATAAATGTGAGTAGTGCACAAAGAGATTTAATACAAAGCAATTCTATTCACTTTATTGACCCACATACATAAATAAAAAAGGAGATGCTGACAAAGGATGTGAGAGGGACACAAAACACAGCGTAACAAAGGGGGATACATGCAATAAATGTTAATAAAATCATGTGGTGAGATATTAGTTATCAAGGACAGTAGATACATTAGTGGATATTTGCACATACTACAGTTATTGTACATCAATCAGATGTGTGTACAAAAAGTCGTCTGTTTGAACTGTCTATTGCTGTCTTCTCCCTTTCATCATGTATATACAAAAATAAATTAACCCTACAGCTGCTGTCTCATGCATATTAGAAAGGGACATTTCTTTAACATTTGTTGTCACTCATAACCATAGAAAGGGAGTATTATACATTTAAACATGTATTAACCAAGTACGTGTTGTATATTAATGTAAATGATAAACGTTAGTATAGTTACAGTCATAAAAGCTAAATGTATGATTGCTACTATATATGTTTTGTAGCATGCTCAGCAATATTTGTGTTACTCACGTAATTATATTGAGACTGCCTAGCTACACACATGTGTATGGAAGTACTCTACCATTGCAATGTACACTGTAGGAGTGATCAAGGGTAAAAATTACATACACATAAATGATGTCAGAACACACATACATGTTGAATAATTGTAAGCCTGTTATTGCCTTATATGTATGAAGAAAACAATACTGACAGTTGTTAAGGGAGTGTACATACCTATGACAATATGGAAATATTGAGAGGAATCATGGACACCTGTGCAGTCATGTCAATAATGGCATTAGGTTATGAAAAAAATGCATTTTTAAGCAACCTACATGCTGTGAATGTTGCACAGTTAGTGACTGTTAATGCATGCTGTGTATGTATGAAGCTAAAAACAGAAGAACCTGTCACATAACACATATGTGTTACATTGCCCACAATATAAATATAGTAATGATCTGATATACAAATTGCCAATTGTCTAACTATAACAATTTTGACAAACATATGTGTAAAACATTAGTATGATTTGTATGTGCAAAACTAGTCATGCTAATGTATTATATGCAAACATGCCCATAAATCAAGGTATAAGTCAAGTGTAGTCAGTCTTCTGACAAAGGGTTGTGTTTCTAAATGTCATAATGTATATCAATTGCCATGGGATGTAGTTTTGTGTATATCACAAATGAAAAGGTAGCCTACAAAAGACATAGGCAAAATAAAAGTTCATGCTAGCATTATGCCGGTGATACATCAGCAAATGGACACATATTGAAAATGTCAGCCTAGAATTTGTTGTGACTATTATGTACTTGTGTTACTGTAATCAATGGGATATGACATACATCCTTCCTGGTATAAGTGCCACACCAGACATGCTGACTTGAATAAGTGTATTTAAGGACAGATATGAATGCAATATATTTTAAATTATATATAGTCCTGAAGTGAGCCTTGTTAAAAACAATGGTTAGACCTGTATGACACTACACTAACATTCAACACACCCACATGAAGCATTAATGTGTATTATGAAGTGTCCTGTTGCAGATATAGATTACATATACACCAAATATACATTGGCCTGTGACAAATTTTGTACCTGCCACCCATACCTCACTAATTCCATTGCGTGGAAATTGGCAAAGTCAACATTACAAATGTTAATTCAATTAATTCTTGACAAAGAACAACAAATGACAACTATTATGACAGTCATTACTTTAAAGGCTCTTAGCTAAATGGCTCATGTCTACCATATCACTATACTGGGCATGCTCACAAGGCATTTCAGCAAAGACTACCATAACATCAAAAAACAAACACACACACACACACACACACACACACACACACACACACGCACACACACACAAGACTCAGAAAACAGGTACACTCAAACTTTATGATGATTTTGCATCATTCCACACATTAAGACATATTATATAAACCCACATGTCCTATAAAGCCCTGGAGTGCGAGCAAGACAATGACAGTAATACATACATTTCTGTATGACGGCATGCAATACAGAGCATTATTATTTTGAAAATAAGTAATGTCTGTGAACAATCAATGACATACTCATCATTTGCATCTTACCAGACTCAAACCCATGCCAAGGCAGATCTTAAAAAAACTGTGCATCAATCATTGATGGTACAGAAAGAGGCATATTGGTTGTGTCATGAAGAACACACTTGAAGTGATTACATCAGTCTTATATTGTAATGGGTATGGATCCCCTAACATGATGTGTAAGACCGTAAAATGTGGCCCTCTGACTATGCCATGACTACTTTCTTTGCCTAAACCATTCTTGTTTGATAGAGAAATGTTACCAGATTTAAACCAAGAACAAGCATAGTACACACTCTACAGAGCTATGCATTAACTGTGTCTGCTACAGGAGACAGCAATGGGGTTTGTCACAAATAGCACACATCAAGGTGTGAAGTAAGAAATAACTTTTTATGTTAATTTACCCAATAAAAAAATCTCAGACTGTTCTGTTGAAAAGGAAGTAGCTATGTTAATGTTCACATAACTGTGAATAGTCTAATACCACTGTTGTGTGGCCAACTCTTTTACATCCACATTGTTTTGTACACATGGTCGCAGATTCAAACCACAGTCTATCTGTGTAGATGTGTTACATAAGTCAGTATCAAGTGCATGCGCCACAGCAGCACTCACACCACTGAATTTCAGAACAAACATTCGAGTGCCATGAAATATCCAATGTGCTGAAGGGTGTTTGCAAGTGGATTTAATAGTGTTTGCATCACTTCACTACAGTCACATAATGGTGCTCTTTGCTGGAACTGAACAGCCACCTATGTCGGTCCACAAGCTAATAAATACTTATTATCAACACATGCCACAGTGGAAGTCTTAATGCATCTGGTAAACACCATCTATGTGAAGTCATGTCATCACATCATTGTGTTGCAAGCCAGTTGTTTGAGGCAAAAGGGACAGTAGAGGCCTCTCTCACTGTAATCATATACATTACAACCCTGGTGGATGGCATTCATGCATAGTAATATACTGATATACAATGATTATAGCCACTCACTGGGGGGTTCAAACATCTACTTATGTGACATCATAAGCTACATGATAATGTGTACACTGAATGCACCACACAAGAAGTCCTAATGCAATTGTGAGATGTGTATCAGAAGGCATTACATCATTGTTGTGCTGCAAGGCCAATGTGTGCCTGTCATTTAGTTGTTTGTTGTGATCTGTCTCATTGATACAAAGTATTACCTGATACTAGGTATACCTAAACACATGTGATGCATAATGCAGTCATCACTCTGACAGTAAAATCACAGTCATGCACAATGTGCAGATCACCACAAATACAAATTCATGACTTACTAAAGCAACATGCTACAGAACATTAAATAATTTTCTCACACCAGTGGAGAAGGCTTATTACTAGATTTAGAGAAGGCATATTTCAACAAATTGCATCCTTCATGTTAAAGCATTTGTCTGTGAAAAACTGGACAGAAAGAGAAATCCTCAGCTAGACAAGTACATATCAGATATGGGTGACAACATTGTTAAATACATGTACCTTAATACTCATAATGACACCACTGAGTCAAAGAAGTAATGCCTGGTTTTGAACTGACTACATAACTAAGATCACAAGCTACAGAACATCAGTGTACATTTAAATGGATGCCATCACCATTGTTTATTAAGGTGATTTGTCTGGTAAAAAGGAAAGAAAATGGTGGAAGAGCTCTATAACACTGTACAGCTACACATGATATATGTAGTCAAAGCCTTTTCCCAACAGCACAAGTGAGAAACATATAATCATAGTAGTCACTCACTGCTGGATGCATACCACCAATCTAGTTACATATTCTAGACAGCAAAGTATCAACAGACAGTGCCACAGGAAAAATCAGATTACAGATGTGAGACAGTGCAATTTTGAAAGCATTACCTTATTAGCGTGTTGCAAAGCCTTTATTTTTCCTGGGAATGATAGAAATTGATATGAAAGCCTCTTCCAGTGTAAATACGTCTTCCATAGTTGAAGTATATATAAAGGACACTGTGATAGAGACAATTGTACAAGACAGTACAGTCACATACACACACTCATACTATTCAATCACTGAAGGATTCAAACCACATCCTATCTAGAAAACACAGTATTGACCCCATATACCACAGGAGAAGTTTGAATTCTACAGTGAGAAAGTGCACTTTTGAATGGATTACCACATCAGTCTGTTGCAGAGAAGATGTTTCGGTTAAAAATGGGATAAATTAATGGGGGAGTCATCTTCCAGTTTAAATGCTTCTTCTCAGTGGAGATGGATGCAACACATCTGTTGATAACGCCATATGTACCTGGCACTAAAGCTGCACACATGAGCTGAGCATTGTTAGACTTGCACCTCTAACCTATTTAGGTTACACAATCTAGAGAGCACACTACTAAATGCATGCACCACAGTAAAAGTCTGACTTCCACAGTCAGAAAGTGTACTTTTGAAAAAATGACCTTATCAAGTGTGTTGCAGAGAAGATGTTTGTGATAAAAGTGCGATAACATTTGGGAGAGTCTTCTCCTAATTTAAATGTTTCCCTAGTACACATCTATGAACCTACGTGGAAGTGGACACTACACAACTGTTGCTGAAGTCATATTTACTTGATACTAGAGTCACAGACACACACAAGTTCACCACTGTAAGATTTGAACCACCTACCTATCTAGTTACACAGTCTAGAGAACCTAGCACTAACCACAAGTACCACAGAAAAATCTGACTTCTATGGTGAGGTGGCACACATTTGAAAGGATGACCTTATCAGTATATTCCAGAGAAGTGTTCAGTCAACATAGGTTCATAGGTGTTTACTAGGCTAATGACCACAAGGGCCATTTTAAGCCTAGCCATGCATCCCGAATCTCTGATGAGTTCTGATACCCATGATAAGTGTAAGCATGGGCCTGGGAGATGAACCATTTACAGGTTACCTGTTTGCATCAGAGACATAGGTGCCAAACTAGGGATGAATTTCTGGTTTCCCATCCAATTGTCCAAGTTGCACTTGAATTGGATTAGGGAGGAACTCTGCTTCACATTGATGGGGAGCCTGTTCCATAGACAGGGTAGTCTCTGTGATACATACCTACCTCTCCAGCAGGTCCTATTGATATCACAGGCAAGGTTTAAACCTTTAAAATGGGTAATTCTGGTACTGTTTGTTTTGTAGATATGCAGGAGGTCCATCAGAGTGGGGTCTGCCAATGCCCTGTATGCCAGGCATAGATCTCCCCTCAAAAGCCTGTAGGAGACAGAATACAGAGATACATCACAGTTAAATCCACGTATCTTGAGTACAACAGTCCATTACCACATACAGAAGTAATACACCCCACTAACAAATACTTCTTTTTTTTAAATCTCTTCATAAAATGCACAATTGACAAGGTCATCTAAGTGGCTGATATCAAAGTGTTAGAGCATGAGTAATTATATCTCAATGTGTTGAATGTAGAACAGGAATTAGCAGTAATGTATGGTGCTCCTTTCCAATCTTCAAGTAAATATGGAGTATAGGCATACAAATAGGTCTGATTCTGATGAAATCTAGAACAGAGATATGTTATCTTAAGGACCCATGTGTCATAATGTACACATTCCTCATGACATTTGCAGTAGATTAATCATTATATGGATGATACAGGGGTATAGGTACACATACCTCAGATGACTGTCCAAGTATTTCAGGCATGTTGCAATTGTTGTTATACAATTGTATGTGTTTGTCTGACATGATTGAGTAATAAAGTCAATACATGTATAACAGATGTGACTGTGTCACAATTAATACATTTTAGAAGATAGAAGTTATACCACATTGTAATATTATTTATATTTATGTGTATAGCAGCAATATTGTCCAAATGTATCTGTTGTGCTAAGCTTGTTAACACATAAAGCTTTGATTGTACTTAATGTCCTGCAGTCATTTCTTGGAAGATATCAGCATTTTGTGAATGATTATGCAACACATGAGGGACTAAGCATGTTAATGCTGGTGGAAAACTGGACAATGGAAACACTATGAAGCAATGAAGCGGGTGAGCAGCAAGCTTTATAACACTAACAACTGATGCATTCCAGATGGTGCCCATTCAACTCTGCAGCTTGTTAAAGAAATTATAACTGGATCCCGTAGTGTTATCAGCCTGTCTTTACACAATGCAGCAAGGATAAGCACAGTATAGTGAAGGGCATTAGACTAATACACATCTGAAGGCAAAAACTGACAAGATTAGGCCATACGCTGTGGTGCCATCTCCCATAAGTCACAGGTGCTGCTTTGCACCAGGTATAGTACAAATGTTGAGGAGAAAGACTGATGAGACAGAAGGGGTGAGAAGAGGGAGAGATTTGGAGACAGGGATAGAGATATACAAAAAGATTTGCTTGTGGGATAGTTCTGCTCATTGTTGTGGTATATTATTCTCAGGGTTGCCATCATGATTATTTTGTCAGGCTCTGTACATATAAAGGAAAAGCTAATGGGCAATAAAAGCCAAACATTAGGGAAAATTTTAAATATTGATTTATAAACTTACAAATATCCTAGGATAATGTATTTTCTGACCCACAAAAAGTCTGAAAAATCAAATGTATGGCATTACATAATGATTTCATTTCCCAGTGATATGGAAAGAATTCACATTTTTTTGTGATGAACACAACACAGGTTAAGCTGCAGAAAGGTGGGCATCCTTTGAAAATCTGTACACTTTAGAGGGACTTCTCTGTAAAATAAAGTGTTTCCAATATGGATCAAGTAGGCGCAGGTGAGTGAGACCATAATGAGGACATAAGAAGGATAGTGGTGGTTAATAACAGATGTATCACACAATTACATGCATAATGCTAATATGGAAAAATATTACATAATGGTATGATGTACAACCTCTTGGCATCACAAAAAGCAAAGCTTGAATGATGATATAATAAGGTTTATAAATGTGCAGCAAATACCCTTTTCAGAACCTACCACTGCATAGCAGTAAAAAGCCTAAATGGGTTAGAACTACTCCATCATCTAACATGCATACATAGCTTCTCACCATCTATAAAGTTATCCAACATTCATCTGTTTGTCTAGCACTGAATACCATTCTACACAAATGTGTTCCCAGTCAGTCATTATGATCAAATGACCAAAGAGTCTTGTTTGTCCACAATCTTATCAAATCAGCTGGGCATTGTCTGTACTTGTACCATGTTGCTAAGGTCTGAAACTACTTACTTGTGTCTATCAGGTCAATACTCTTTCCCTAGTCCTCTGAAACCATTCTGAAAGACTTCCTAGTCAAACTCTGTCTCGGTTCTTGCTCTACCCCAGGATAAACAATATCTCTAAAAATGAACAAGTATCTATTCATACCTTAAACCTCCTTACTCCTCCTTCTTCACTTACTTCCTTACTTAAATCAATTTCTCTCCCCCTGACTCTCTGTCTACATATGCCATAACCCTGTTTTTTTCTCCAATTTCACATTGAAATTCCTGTTTGTGTTATACTAACTTACCTCTAATTTCTCTAAACTGGCTAAAATTTCTCTAAATATTAAATCTTTGTCATATAAGTTGCATCTATTCTTAACCAGTGTTTCACATTATGTCTAATTTGATATAATTATTTAAACTGTAGATGTTTTTGCATTAATTTTGAAGATTGTAAAATTATTGTTCTTAAAATGTTTAATAATATGGAGCTTTTCTCCCTGGGCCTCCACTGAAAATGGGGACCTACCCAGTTGGACTTTCCCTGTAATCAAATGAAATGTCATACTTTTAGATTTGAACCTTTGACAGTATAAAATACCAGTGTACAGACCGAAGAAGTATCTCAGCTCACCATATAGGAACTCATATGCTATTATGTTTAAATTATACATTGTAAGGAATACTGACAACAGGTTAAAGAAAGGGAGTATGTATGCATCAGTCTTCATCACAGTTATATCAAGTGTAACATCTCTTACAGTGTACACAACATCCAGCAACCTAAAATAAGAGTAAATGTATCACATGTTAGTACTTTCAGTCTGTTTTGCTATAGTGCAGTGCAGTTAGGCACATTTGTGCAAAACTAACTGTGCTGATGTGGCCTAAGGCAAAAAACTTACAAAACTGTGCCATAAGATGTGAACTGCCATTTATCATATATTAGTATTGCTGCTTGGTGCAAGGCATCATACAAATGTTGAAGACAGATGTCAAGCATTTATTCCTATGGCACATTTCTGGCAATCTTTGTTGAGTGTTAATCTTATTTTTATCATCTTTATTCTACCATGCTTTCTACAATGAAGTGTTCCCAATAGAAAGTAAATATTTTATGACAGGAATAGGATAATGGTGGGTCAATATGTAGCCAACAGTTACATATAAAATAATCATAGAAAAAAAGCGACCAGTAAGAGTTTGACATACTTTTGGATTAGAACCCCTGATAGTATGCAAAAATCAGTCTAAAGATCTGAACATTAGCTCAGCACATAACAAAGGATTTCCTATTTCACAAAGTTAAAATCAAACAATTGAAGAGACAGTGATATTATACTGACGCAGGGGAGTTATGTAGGCATTAGGCTTCATCACAGTAATGACAAGAGGAAAAATCCCATGAGATGAATATTTCACCCATCAGCCTAATTGATATGAAACAGTAAAAAGTAATGAAACAGAAGAGGTGAAGTTAGAGATGGACAGAGTTTTGTTTATGGGTATTTAGGACTATCTTTATGGTAGGTGTTTCCTTATTATTAATCAGTCGTGCTTTGGAGCAAACTGGGTAGGAGAGTAGAAACAAAATTATGACACAAGCAGGATAGGGGTTGCTTAATAAGTCTGCCTGTTGTTCCTTGTCTTGCTATGTTCTGAAATGGTGTAAATGGAAAGAAAGAAGTTTGTAGTTAAACACATGAAAGTAATATAAATGACATGAAATAATATTTTGCCATGTTTGGAAATGAATCCTTTTTACTATGCAAAAACTTCAGTGTATAGACATGTGAATTATCTCAACACACCACATAGGGTTTCCTAGTTCATTGCACCCAGAAGCATAATAACTGTTAGATTAACT